>NC_079170.1:86216098-86231098 GCF_947568905.1 Ostrea edulis | reverse complement strand
TCACATAAAATCCCAGCTTGCTGCACAGTTTTGAACTCTTAGGCCAAGAAAAGATAACTCTACTTCAGACGACAACTTCCGGTATTTGGAATCTATATTTGAGTAGCATAAAATCAAGGATCAATAAAGTAAAGAGGCGTTAATTTGTAAATCAGTGTCTGAAAAGAAATATTGTAATGTAATAGGCAATTATACAATAGATTTTCCTTTAACTTTGAATTACAAAAAATAAATGAATAAATTAAAAAAAAAAACAAATAAGAAAAAGAAACAACAACCAAATATGAGAAAGGAACTTGACTTTATATTGCAAAAGAAAAGCAGATTTTAGAAATGTATAACGTGTCTTCAAAAATTATGAAAATAAATCATTTGTCCTCAACTGTAATCTGTCCCTGTCTGGTGCTATTTTAACACCCCCCCCCCCCCCCTTCACACAAAATAAAGAGTTTTTGAGTTATGTAATTTTCCTTTTTGAAGGTAAGAAAAAATAGGTAATCTGTCTCTGATCATCGTGGAAATGAAGAATTTGCCCTTTAACGGCATGAGAATAAATGAATAATCTAACTTTTAAAATTGTCAGCCCCCCCCCCCCCAATTAAATGGTATTATACCCTTATATGGTTAGTATGAATATATAATAACTGGGTCATTCATTTAATTACCATAACATGTGAGAAACAGATGAGCAATTAAAATAATTTTCCTTCACATTGAATAAAAAAATTCAAATATGGACAAGAACTTGAAATGAATATATGTATATATATACATATATAATCCATAAATAAGTATAGAAAAATATATAGGCCTACAAGTTAGTAGCATAATAAAAATATCACAAAGCCGACTGAGCATACTTGTCTAGTTTCAGGAGTTACATATAAGTATTTAATTTCAAAACAATATATTCTTATTATATATAAATTTTATATAAATGAATATATTGAAATTTATACAAAGTAAAGAAACTAGTATTTTTATTTATTTTGTATTATTATTATTATTACTTTTTTTTTTTTTTTTTTTTTTATTGTAATATAAAGTCAAATTCTTTTCTTATATTTTATCCCCCCCCCCTTTTTTTTTTTATTAAACCCGACTGTTTACCAACAATTGTGCAATGAATTACGCTAATTGAATTACAACAAAAGTATGTCAACTCCATGCTTACAATAAGATAGATTTTTTTTTTCAAAAATTGATAAATATAACCAAAAACCGGAAGTTGTCGTCTGAAGTAGAGTTATCTTTTCTTGGCCTAAGAGTTCAAAACTGTGCAGCAAACTGGGATTTTATGTGGATAAAAACTATTTACATTGGGAATATTTGGAATATTTGAGTCTGGATAAGTTCTAGGACATCATTTGCATTAGTGCATACGAGGATTTGTGTAACTTTTTTCAAGTAAGGTGTTTTATGACTTTGTTTACAAATCGTGTGCTACTTTCGATTCTTCCCTTGTGTATTTATATATGTGTGATAGAGAACAGAGCGGATAAGATGCCCCTGTGATTTGAGTCTGGATAAGTTCTAGGACATCATTTGCATTAGTGCATACGAGGATTTGTGTAACTTTTTTCAAGTAAGGTGTTTTATGACTTTGTTTACAAATCGTGTGCTACTTTCGATTCTTCCCTTGTGTATTTATATATGTGTGATAGAGAACAGAGCGGATAAGATGCCCCTGTGCTTTACTCCGTGATGATAGCTTCGGGAAAGTAATTATTTGCTGTCCTCTGGTGTCTCTTATGCAAGACCAAGTCAGAAAATTAACTTCCATAGGATTAGTAACTGCTGCTTTTAAAGGTATGTATATATTTATTCGTTTATATTTATATGATTTAATTGAAATTGGGTCTCATGGCCGGTCTTAAATCGAAGTTCACTAAGGATCATCTAAATAATAATGGATAGTCATCATACTTATATATGCTTTTGACAAGCAGTAGACCGTTAACAATACATAAGAAATTCTTGCGTGAAATGTGTCATCCACTATATGTTGCACTGCACCGCCCAAATTTGATTCCAAGTTCACTGTTGAACTGGTTCATTTATAGTTATCATTTCATTCTTTAAATATTGTGTTGGAAATGTTAAGAATTTATAAACACAGTCACTCTTGAATGCTCCAGGCACAGACAAGGAGACCGATGAATTGATACAGGCAGGAAAAGTAGACATCATCTATGCATCCCCCGAGTCATTAGTTGGAGACAGCCAATGGAGATCAACAATACAAAGACTTAATGTAACTGTCATCGTAGTTGATGAATTCCACACAGTTGTCACATGGTAATGTCTTCCTATTCATGTATTTTACATTTATGAGAGTTCTTCAAAACAACCTGAGTTAATAAATCATATAGGGTTATTGAACTTATATTGGTGAATATTGGCACGAGTTGACTGTAAAAATGCACGAGCATGCGAGTGCATTTTGACAGCCAACGAGTGCCAATATTCACCTATATAAGTTCAATAACCCTTTTATTATATAGCTAAAGTATTTAGTTGTTAAATTATATCCCTTTTCACTCAAACTACTCCAAAATAGACGAGAAGTAATCAATATTGACATCTAAGGTGAAGGTGTGCAATAACAGCATGCATTTCTTAACTGTTCAATATTTAACCCGTCATTAATGCATGAAGCAAACTGATTTTGTAAATGGGGACATCATAATTTATGTACAGTAAGCCATTTTGCTTAAGTAAATTTTTATATCAAATACCGGCTCTGTCAGATTCGGAGGACCGTCGTCTGCCATTTTGGCTTGTTTACGTCGTTACGGTAACGTCAATATTGAACGCTCATACTCGGAATGTTTCGGGCGCATACAAGTTACGCAATGCAAAGTTAGCGTTCAATAAAGTCTCAGGATATATTGAACGCTAACATTCTCTAGATTTTACGCAGATTTTATATTAGACTATTTATTAGCTATATAAGAAAATGAGATATTGTATACTGTCAGTGCTATTTTTTCCATCAATATATTGATATTATTTTTTTTTTTTTTTTTTTTTTTTTTTTTACATTTATTGACGAAGAAATTGCTCACACGTCATTGACACAATATTTAGCTCCAAAGGTGTCTTAGGTCTTTATGCAAAATATGTAATCATATTACCCAACCAACAATCAGCATTGTAAATTCCCTAAACTATAATTATCTTAACCCTCATATTTTGTTTGATTTTTATAGACATACTTGGATGTCTTGAATTTAGAATATGTAAAAATAATTTTAAACATCATTAAAAACTGTTGCTTAGTGTACTGCAACCCATTTTTTTGAAAAAGTGGAAGGAATGTTGGTAGTTAAAATTTTTAAAACTTGTTTAAAGTTTAAATGGTTTTAATTTAGATTCTTATTCATAACCTTTATTATCAAATTTAAGGGTTGTCTAGAAGCAGATAAGGAGGATAAAGTGTTCCGAAAGTGGTTTCGGCGTGTTGGAGAGATCCGATCGTACTTTCCTGAGGCATCATTATTAGCACTAAGCGCGACTTGCACAAAGACAATTAAAAAGAGGGTGTTGGAAGTTTTGGGACTGAAGGACTACACGAACATTACAGTTTCCCCAAATAAAGAAAATATCAAGTACATTGTGAAGAAAGTAGACCCTAACATTGAAAGTTCTTTGTTGTGGATTTTGGACTCATTTCGAGATTTAAAAAAGGAGTTCCCACGGACAATATTTTATTGCAACTCAATAAGAGATGTTGGGCGTGTGTACAACTTCATAGTGTCTGAACTATCAGATGTTACTAACATTGAAAACATGGTTGAAATGTTTCATTCTGAAACAACAGAAGATAAAAAAAAGAAAACCCTTGAAAAATTGACTGAGGACAGTGTTTTGCGCATTATTGTTGCTACCAGTGCACTGGGAATGGGTGTAAATGTTTATGCATGTCACAATGTTATAATTTATGGACCTCCTAGGTGTTTGATAGACTTTGTCCAAGAAACAGGGCGAGTGGGAAGGGATGGGGAACAATCATGTGCCTTTTTGATGTATTATGGTCAACAACTACGGAATGTTGACCAGGCCTGGATTTCTCGAAAAAATCTCAAATCTTAAACTCAGTTTCAACTTAAGTTTGAGTTTTTGTCTTAGTTGAGATTTTGCTCAAATTGCATTTCTCAAAACGATCTTAGTAAAATCTCAGCTGAGTTAATCTTATTGCTCAGCTGAGTTTATTCCTCATGACACTAAGCGGCCCGTCTGTCAAAAAACGTGACATCCGCACAGCTGTATCTTTCGTAAACAAATCATCTGCTTGTCTTCTGCCGCGTATAACGTCAAGATGGAGGACTTTCCTAAAGCACGGAAACCAAATTGGACCGAGAGAGAGCGTTTGGCCTTGGTGGAGGCGGTCCGATGCAGAGAGGACCGCCTTTTCGGCAAAATGAAGGGGGCAGGGGGAGTGAAGAACTCTCGTGTGAAGGAATCGGCGTGGGAGGAAGTCGCTCAATTCGTCAATGCGTAAGTACTGTTATATTTTTTTCCTATCAACAAAATCTGTGTACCTTTTATTGAAAAGAAAATTCATCCCCGGAACATTGCACAAACGCATTATGTTTTAAATAAATAATTAATTTAATCAGATGAAATTAATCTTAATCAAAATCTAAAATTTCTTAACTATTTTTGACATCCATATATTTATTATCAAAGTCGAGTGTTTGTTGATACATGCTATTGAGGCGAATTGTATTGGCACCGATCTGCTCATTTTGTTTACCGGAAGCGAGACCATCGTATCATACGAATCTCACTATTCGCAACTTTAGGACTAGGCTATTGCGCATGCGCTATTTCTGACCTTCACCTTCTGCATCCAACATGGCGCAGTTTGACAGTGTTTTTCGTAAGTAATGTTTATCTTTTAGTTACTGGTGTTTTTTTCACTGAAAGTGCATTTTTGAACAAACGGATCATGAACGTCCCTTTAGTGATGGATATTCTACAACACATGTTACGTAAAACACTGCTTTTAAATGTTGTTTCATAGAACAAGCATAAGGCCAACGATAAAAATTGTTGAGTTTCCGCTAACGTTCCAGAAAAAAATAGGGTAGGTAGGTAGGAAATAAATTTTATTTTTTTTTTTAAATTTTATTTTTTCAAAGTATGCAAAAAACATTGTAAACTCTATCAAGTGTAGTATAGGAAGGAGGAGAAAATCTTTGGCTGGACCAGGAATCGAACCCGGGACCCCTGCATTACTAGGCAGGTGCTCTTTTTTTTTCTTTTTCTTTCTAGGCAGGTGCTCTAACCACTGAGCTATCCAGGCCGATATCCAGTCCGTATAGCCCTAATTACTACATTCCTCCCTCCTTAAGATCAATTATAATTTTATAATTGTCTTTCAATATCAACCCAGGTTCTTTTCGCCCCCGACAGGCCAACCTGCACCATTAGGGGTGGTCAACGGCACCAAATGTAGTATGGGAAGGAGAAAATCTTTGGCTGGACCCCTGCATTTCTAGTCAGGTGCTTTAACCACTGAGCTATCCAGGCCGATATCCACTGTCCGTATAGCCCTAATTACTGCACAAGTTAAATGTTCTATTGAATTTTATACTTTCAAAATAAAATTTTGCTTAAATTGCATTGCAAGTAAACTTTCAATCATAACATTTCACCCGTTATTGGCTGAAGATTATTTCCAGATGTTTTATAAGAAACTATATTTTTCAATGAAACATATCTAGCATAAAACACAAAAGTTAACTCCTCTATGCCACTATGCTCTACAAGTACCAGATATATTGTTTCTACATTTAGATTGGTTGTCATAGGAATACTTCTATTGGATATGTTTGACAGGAAAATAATGTGATGGTTTTGAAAAAATATATTAAATCATCACCAAAATATCAACATCATTAACATATTTTAAGTTTTCTTAATACATTTCTGAATGTATTTTCACAATCTAAATGGAACAAGGGTAGGATGACAGTCTGGGTAGATCCCACTTATCCTAATGGGATCCAACTCTCTTCCAGCTAAAACTTTTTACCGGACATAAATTTTTATTTTAAAAACAATCTGCACATCTTTTTTTCCTCTCGGCTCTCACCAGCCATCAACAACTCGGATGCGCTCACTGCTTTATTTGCGGCCTTTTTCATAGTGTTTTCTGTTAGAACTGCAGCAGAAACCAAGGATGTGCATACAAATTTGACAGACTGGACATTCATGTCTGTCACTCTGCATCATGACCTCCATATAAAACTAGGGTCCCCGTGTATACACAGTAATGCCCGTTGAAATGATAGCATAAGACAGTGCATGGCTATAAATAGCCACCGTCTAAAACAACACAGGAGTTACCAATTTTAACAAAAGAAAGTCTTTTATGAAAACATTACACTTGGCAGAGTCTCTCGACCGTCTGTTAACTTCAATTGTTAAATCATCGTTGCGTGAGCACGCATGGAGGTACTAGCCACTGGGTTAACCATCATCCATGCTGTTAGCGAGAAACATTATCAATGTTGTTTAAACGCTTGACACAATACCATGCAATTTTGTATATCATTAAAGTGTTTGAATGACTTCATCTCAATGTCTAACTAAAACGAAAACCAAGAACCGGGAATATATTTTTTCCGGGAAAATGACGATTTTTTTTTTTTTTAAATATCGAAAAAAAATTCTAGGGTCGGGGCTATAATTTAGGGTCGGTCGGGTTAGCGGAAACACAACACATTTTATCAGTGGCCTAAGAATGGTTTTAATGAATACTGGAATTTTATAAGCCGGTTAGTTCAAAACATAAATTGGTGGTATTAATAGGTTAAATGTGTCAGAATAATTTAATTTCCATGTAATTTATTCAGATGCTTTATTACAAGTACTCAATATATGTATTGCATTCATCGCATAAACATACGTGTGTATTAGCATTTATATATATGCATTTCCATGCAACCCAACTGTAATTTATCTAAGTTATATAACTTTATTAATGAGTCAGTGATGATCATGAAAATAATGGAATGCTTCAATGCACACAGGATAGGCTTAGTGGACAGTTCACAACACGAAAGGAGGTCTCTCATCTTGAAAATTCATATAACAGTATTGTTATGAACTCTAATGTTAGAATAGTATTGTGGTTATGTAGTTCAACTTAGTATTTAAATTTTATACATGTTAAAAATTATTACGCAACTTTTTAGCTATGCCATTACACTAAGAAATCCAATCTAATTTAGTCTAAATTAGCTTAAAGTTGTCTATTGTCATAAATTATTTTTAAAAATGATGGAACACTGATCATTTATTTTGTTGAATCTTATAGAAAGATATCTCAGTTAGTTCATGAATGTGTCTATTTTTTGTAGGTTGTAGTGCTCTTTACTATAGTCTTTGGGATGAAAGATGGCAGTGACCAGTTCTCAGTTCCTGTAAGAATATATACAATATGGATGTTACTTTAAAATTAGAATGCTGGAGTTGGTTGGCTGAAATACAGTTTGTATACAAGTATATGTACGCACATACATGTACAACAAGCCACTCCACACAAAAATTACAGATTTTGATTTTTTCAATGATACCAGTTAGAATTCAAAATGCTGGCCTATTACAAAGAGTAAATTCTCTCTCTCTCTCTCTCTCTCTCTCTCTCTCTGTCTCTGTGTATTTTTTTTTTTAATTTGTTTCGTCACCAATCAAGGGCCCTCGAGGGGCATATACATGTACATACAATTTTAACAATATATGTATTTTCATGTCTGTATTTTATCTTTATGTATGTTTGAATATGGTATTACAAATGTACATGTGTACATGTATTACATTCTTTTGTCACTGTGGTTCATAATTTTTAATTTAGATGACTGGAGATATTCCGTTATTGGAGTTGCTTCCTGAGATACCAGTAAGTTATATATATACTAAGAAATATCACAAAGCTGATAGAATATATACTCAACTAATTTCTTCAGGAGTAAACTGTATTATATGAATACCCATATGTGTGTGCAAGACATCTAGTTTCAATTTCCATTGAATATATTTACATTAGGAGTATTCTGTCAAAGATATGCAAGTGGAAAAATTTAAATTTATTATAGTCTTATCATGCTTATTGTAGAGAACAGTGGATGCCTACCCTCAACAGTTTTCTTTGGATTCAACTGATGTAAGTATAAGTAAATCCTACATCTGAGCCATGGTTTCAAGTAAGTTGTTGAATAAGAAATTTGTATCACATATATTTACAGTCATCATTTCTTAGCCTGCATTATTTAATCTGAGATTCCTCTGACCATTTACTTCCACTTTTATATATACATGACTGGATCTATCACTTGTTTATATATATATATAAAACTACAAGTAAGAGTTAGAGGAATGTCAGATTAGCCTGAGCTGAAGACTTATGAAAATCATTTATCATTGACTGCTTTTTGAATTTCTACTTCCTCTCCAAAATCAAGAAGCCAAGTTGAAAACCAAACTTACCATATTAAAATAAAAGTACATAAAGGGGATGAAAGGTCTACACAAAAAAGGAGTATTAAGAAGAAATATTGAACATTATATTATCAGCATTGAATAAATGGCCGTGACCATTAGTCATTCCAATGTTCATTAACTGTGGTGGATACTGCTAATTTACACAAATTTGTTAGATTTCTAACACAATAGATTTTACGCTAGTGTCAGTCTATTGTCTAATATTAATGCATGGTCTTTAACATGAATACTACATTTTTGTAGATTTCAGAGACTGACTCGGTAATTGATAGAGTCATAAATAATGAGGTCCATTTACAAATGTTAGATGATTCTGAACTTGAACGTACCCGTCAGGATGAATATTTGACATTATATGGACTTCACAGAAAACCAATAGTAGGGGATGGGAATTGTCTCTTTAGGTCTGTTAGTCTTGCCCTCTATGGAAACCAAAATCATCACCAAGAGCTACGAAATGCAGCAATACATGAAATTGAACAAAATTTGGATATTTTTCATATGTTTTTCTATCATTCTAATGGTAACCAAATGACTTATCCAGAAATTCAACAAGAACTGAATAATCTTAGGCAGTTAGGCACTTTTGCAGGGCAGGAATCAATTTTGGCAATGTCTAGGCATTTTGGAATCAACTTATTAGTAACTGTTGGTGGTGATCAGGATAATCCAGAAGTTGTGACGCTTGAACATGACTTTGGAAATTCAAATTCTAGAATTCATTTGATTTGGACAAGGGCAGGGGGTGGACATTATGAAACAGTGACTGAAACATCACCACCAGACAATCAGAGAGAACCAGTATCATTAGCATTCAAAAGTAATTATTGCTGGAATTTTGATCATTCTGCATGTAGGAAATTTAACTTGGATACATTGAACTCATTGAAGACTTCAAACAGACGAGAGACAATTGATATACTAGAAAATCCTCCCATGACAAAATCTACAGACTACATACAGACAATACATTCATATGATCAAGTTACAAATGTAGAACATGGTATCTATCAGAAAAATCAGTGTTCAGTTTGCATGAAAATTTTCCATGATAAAGCAAATTTGAATAGGCACAAGAAATCTGTACATGAGAAAGAAAATGGTAAAAGAATGCCATGTATTGTTCCATCATGCGACTTAGATTTTTATCATGTTGAAATTCTTGCGAGTCATTTGATAAATAATCATGATGCAGACATTAGGGTGGAAGATTTGAACTTTGAAAATCTTGATTCTTTTGAGAAATATTTGACAGAAGAGTCTATAAACAAAAACACAAGATATGTTTTGCATAGACCAAAAACTGTAAACAAGGATGGTTCTGAGAGATACACACTGGTTTGTCATAGGGATGGGAAAAAGCGAATTGCATGTGATACAAAAGATAGAAAGAGGAGGGAGAAAAAAAAGGGTTCATGTAAATTAGATGGTTTATGCTTATCAAGATTTTCAGTTTTGGTAGAGAAGGATGGAACAGTTAAAGCAAAATACATACAATCACACACACACTCAACAACTTTTGAAGATAGTAAATTTTTACCTATTCCAGATCATTTGAAGTCAGACATAAAAACTATGTTAGCATTAAAAATTCCTATAAATACAATTTTAGACAAAGTTAGAGACAAATTTAGTGACAGAAACAATCGAGATGACTTGACAGACCTGAAACATTATCATTTGATTGACAGAAAGACAATACACAATCTAAAGCAAAAGATTATTGACTCATCTGTTATTAGACACAGTGATGATGCAACATCAACATTTCTTCGAGTAGATGCTTTAAGGAAAGAAATATTTGATCCCATTCTGATTTTTAAACAACAAAATGTAGATGACAGCAAGATTGGACTGGCTAAGGAAGACTTTATGTTGGCAATAATGACGAAACAACAGCTAGACATGTATGAAAAATATGCACCCATAATTCTTTGCATGGATTCCACCCACAAAACAAACTTACATTCATTTAAGTTGATAACCCTTCTAGTTCCAGATGAATTTAGACGTGGTTATCCTGTTGCATTTTGTATTTCCAATAAAGAAAATGAACAAGCTATTTCTGTTTTTTTAAATGCTGTTAAAAGCAAATCTCCACAAACAAAAGTAAATATTTTAATGACAGATGATGACAATGCTGGTTGGAATGCAGCAAAGAATGTATATGGATCAAACTTAGAACATTTCCTATGTATTTGGCATGTACACAAAAACTGGCGATTAAAAATTCAGCAGCATGTTAAAGACACAGAGCAGCAAGCCGAAATTTATTGTTTATTATGTGCTGCAATGGATGCTAAGACTGAAACATTATTGAATACATATTGTGATATTCTGGTTCAAAGATTGTCTGACATTAATCCAAATTTACTGACATACTTCAATAATTATTACTTGTTGAGAAAAGAGAAGTGGGCAATGTGTTTCAGGAAAGGTGAATATTCCAATGTTAATACAAATATGTTTTTGGAAAGCTTTCACAATCAATTAAAAACAATTTACTTTGAAGGAAAAAGAAATCGTAGAATAGACATTCTGCTGGAAACCCTGCTACAGATTGAAAATAATTTGTATTTCAAACATTTGGCTGCTAAAAAGTTCAATATTCCTTCAGGGGAAATTATGAAGACTTTGGATCGACATCAGAGTAGTTTTGAGATTCAAAATTCCTCAGTCTGTCAGGTTAATGAAAACACATTCACCCTTAAATCACAGAAAAATTTATATACAGTAGTGACGCATTGTCAGAAATGTCCTGAAACACATTGTTACATGAAATGTAAAAAAGTACCCTGTATAGATCTGTGTAGACATCTCCTTACTTGCAACTGTTATGACTATTTGGAAGGGAATATTTGTAAACATCTACACAAGGTTCAGTCCTTACTTTATCGTAATACTGGTAGCTGTACATTAGAGGATCAGACTAACATTCATAATGAAAATATTACTGACAAGGTTATCAGTCCACCAGTTAAGAAAAGAAATATTTGTGACACTTCGACTTCATCAAAGATTCAAGGTATTCAAGAAAAACTGAACAAAATAATGTCTCAGATAAAGAATAGTCCTCGTGTTCAGGAATATAGACTGGATAATATTGTCACAGCATTGGATCACATAATTTCTGCCAATGACGGGTGTGAAAACCTCCCAAACTCCTTAAAAGGGTTTAAGAGGACTGAGAAAATATCTTCCAATGCCAATAATGTATTACAGCCACGCTTTAGGTCCACTGCTAAAAATCCTGGGAAGAAGAGAAGAAATCCTTTAAGAAAGCCATCCCAGCAAGAGAAAGAGAAGGTGCTTCTTCAAAGCATAAATCAAGGTATAGAACAAGGTCAAAGGTCAGGTAAAAATCGGGTTGCTGAATCACAAGAAAGTCAGAGAATGGGGCCATCTGTAGCACCATATCCTCCCTTAAGACTTGTTCCTCCCACTGAGCCACCGGTCCTTCCATTGCAACCACAGGGTCCAGTTATCAATCCTACTGAACCTCAAGGCCTACCCTCTTGGTATAGAATTCCTCCTTCACTATATGGTAGAAGGGTAACAATTATACAAAGTGATGGAAGAAAACAAGATGTTATATTTACAGGTGGACAAAACAATAATGGTACTAAAGATGATGATAAATAAGATTGTCATTCCTTTTTATCATCAGATATACATGTATGTGTATTCCTTTTAATGTCATACATAATGCAAGTATGGATAGTGTCAACCATACTTTTAGACTTTGACAGACCATAGACAGTGGGGAAGGGCATATGGAAAATATCTTGTGTGCTTAAATCATGTTCAGTTTTCATCTAATAGTTTGTAAGGCTAGGTAATATATACATGTATTTGTTCCAGTTAATTATTTTGTTTCAGTTTGTTTTATTCTAGGTATTTGTGTACTGCCTGTCTATTAATGTAAAGTTTTATTGCTTCAAAGAATTTCAAGACCACTCTAGCAGTATGTGCTATTCAATTTCAATTTTTAACCGATTGACAACTGTAACAGGCATTAAGTCAGTCCAGTAGTAGATTGACAATGGCAGATGAGCTTAGCCGGCAGCTCTAGGCCAGTGTTTTGTTGCAGGATAGTCAATGAATTCATGATTAGACAGACAAGACAGATCATTTCTTGATTATTAATATTCTATCATTAACAACTTTTACTTGCATACTAATATTACGTTACAAGTTATGTTTATATTGGAGGATAAAATGTGTAATATTAGATAATCTCAACAGTCCACTTATAGACTCACAGTGGCAGATGTGCTTATATAGCGGAATGTTTGTGCAGGTGAATTAATGCAAGCGAAATTTTGCAAATAAAATTTTCCTCCTTTTCTTCTTACATTTTGATTAACAATTTTTAAATAGTAGTCTAGTCAATGTACAGGATGACCTCAAACTAATGGCTACAAAAGCTTTTATTGCTTTAAGTTATACTAGAATATAGTCTCAACAACATATAAAAAATATACAAAAGATTTTATAATAATTGTGCATATCCAATCCTGTAATTTGAGTTTTAAATAATCTTATACCAATTGATATGATATAATTACTGTATTTAAAAAATTTCACATTTCCACGATTTCTCAATGTAAACCCAATATTTGCCCCAAAATTGAATTGTCCTCAAGTTATAATTTTGTATTGTTTTAAGAGGCCGTCCACGGAGATATCGGGCAGTAGCTATAATACGGCTGGCACATGCAATTCCCCAAAATTTTATTCATACCCAATAAAAGTTAAGGTCATACGCCAATTTTATCGTATGTAAAGTGAATTTCACAAAAAACATTGTTAGATGCCAAAACTTGGCCTATTTCATAAATTCGAGGACACTATATAATCTATAGAAAATGATCATTTTGTAAAGTTAAATAATACCCAATACAATAAAATTTGTCCAGAAAGTATAAACAATATTTGAAGAAAATTCCTTAATAATTAAGATGAAACAATAAAATTGCTGGGAAACAATGCTGTTGTTGAGCAATTACTGACAGAAGTAGACAAAAAGCCAGTAATTTGAGTTACCTCCCTTGGCGTAAAAAATGTAAAATGATCCGAAACTTGCATAAAATGTAATTTTCGAAGAAAACAGTATTTATTTAGAACATTTTTCACTTATCTCGATTTTTTTTATCAAGTGTAAACATGGAATTAATTTTTTTTTTAATTTGATGGTGAAAAATAAATATTCAGCCCGGACCTTATCAAAGTCTCGTGGGTAAACAGATATGGCTGACAAGTGATAGAAACGTGAAGTTTTTCTAGGAGTGGTCCTTATTTTAGGGACTTGTCAATCCTTAATAATTGTTCAAAAGACATAAGTGGATATTCAAGATATTTTAAAGTTGGAACTGCGTGTAATATTCAACCGAGATTGACCCCCTGCTGTACAGATCGGGGTACTTCGACGTAAAAGTTTAACTGTTTAAACTATCGTGCACGGTGCAGATGCTTACTAGTATGCCGAGGTCATTGCGATTCTTTTGGGATTTACTGGAGGCAACCACCACCAAATGTTGTTATCTACTACACAAAGGAAAGTGTAAAGCAGACAGAGCAGTAAACTTCAATGTTTCAAGGGAAATATTTGTTCCCGTTGGAAGTGGTAAGTATAAATGTCGAATTTTCTCTGTTATTTTTCTTTGAAAACTGTCTTTGATTGCTAGACAATTTTGATGCAAGTTCTCATGATGTGTCAATGCAAACAATTCATTTGATGAAATGATTCTTTTTAAAATAATAATGATTAAAATGATAAATCCCCACAGTAAAAAAACTATTAAATCAATCTGGGGGGGGGGGGGGGGGGGGGGGGTGTTAATGTAGGGATTTTTAAAATCTGTACTACAACACAATGTTTATCCACAAATCATTGAATTAAGAAACAATAGAATCACACAAAAACAAGATGAAAGTGGTGAAAAGTGTTTATTGTCCTGCAAGCTATGTACATATCAGCATGCATGCATAAAAAATAATATATATTAAAATTATATCACATTACTTTTGACTGATTTTTTTTTACTAGCTACTTTTCACATGTGTTTGGTTTTTGGATTCCTAGATTTAATAACTATTAAAGGATGAATGAATCAGTGTGAGAGGGTAGTATATGTACATGTATGTATGTGACAAAAACCGAATAATAAATTAAAAAAAAATAATGATATATATTTATTCATGTAATTATGCAACTATAAGAACCATTATGTGTGTGGGGGTGGGGGTGGGGTGTGTGTTACAGGTTGATGTATATCATTAATTTCTCTAAATTTAAGCTGAATGGATTATAAAATTCAGATGGTTTAACATGACACAAAATCTGATGATTTATTTGCATGCACACAGGTACTAAAGTGTATTAGTGTGACATACATGTATATACCAATTACCAAAGCTCGATAATGAATACAACGCCCATTTCATTACAGATTTGGAAAATAGTTATAGTCAAATCACCCCTAC
>NC_079170.1:86119832-86215898 GCF_947568905.1 Ostrea edulis | reverse complement strand
TACCAGGCATTAAGACATGATTTGTTTATTGTCATTTGTTAAACAGAGACAGAGACAGTGATTTGAAGGGAGGGGGGGGGGGGTCCAGAAAAATGATCTAAAATCTGCATTAGGTCATATCCGATGAATTGATAAAGTAAATATGTTTATTATTGATTGCTAGTTACATGTAACCTTTTATGCATCAGTTGAAGATACTTTATGAACATTTTCTGTCACTGGGTAAAATTCAACAAGCATTTTGTGTATCTGGAAGTGGTCAATATATAGCTGCAATAATGTAGCCCTATCCAATTTTTTTTAATTCTGACGTTTTCGGGATAGGGCTACAATTCCATAGGATCTCCGTAATGGTGCAAAATAATTTTATAAATAACCGATAATAAACTCTGTGTATTAGTCCCAAATGTTGTTTACACCAAAAGGAGTACCAACTTTGTGCTCGGGCATGTCTAATAAAGGTGTTTTTCATTAAATACAATGTACAGCATGCAAAATTCTTCGTCTGCTCCGCCATGCTTGTTATCGCGAGATCTCGTAAGTGGATCTAATGAAAAACCTAAGCATTGACAATCAGCGCGAAAATGTAGTTACTCGAGCCACTTCGACAAAGAAAGGAAAATCATATTGTTGCAGAAAGAATTTACACTCGGCTGTTCGGTTTTTAACTTGATATTAAATTCAAACCTTTTCAATACCGACGAAATAGCTTTCGCCTCCATACTTTTCCATTGATGTAAATACTACCTTATATGGCATATGCAAATGACTTGACAATCGGAAGTTTATACTTCAGTACATCAAACATGGCGCACAAATATGAATCGAGAAATTGGAATTTATCGAAATTGTTGAAAACGGTAGAATAGAGCCTCACAAACCTTAAGTTGCAGGTTGTAAATTTATATATTGACTAAGAAACATAGAATATCATTTTATTTACGTAAAGAAAGTCAGCAAATGTTTAGAATGAGCGCAAATGTTGCGGGAGTGAATCACTCCCGCATTTGCACCATTACGGAGATCCTAAGGAGTTGTAGCCCTCTCCTAAAAAAAAAAAAAAAAAAAAAAAAATCAGAGAGGGCTACATTATTGCAGCTAGTCAATATATATTTCAACATCAGAGTAAACATGCATTAAAGCAAGTCTGCCAATCTGATGTAGGCAGAAAATGGAATATGGCATGTTATTTCATGAATGCAAAGGGAAATGCTTTACAAGAGAGTCAAAAAATTTCTGGTTAATGCTAAATAACTATCTAGATGTCCCAGAGAAAAGGAGAGGGTGTTTTCTACCCCTCCACCCCAACCCCCTCGGGATCTGCCAATGTCAAGTTTGTAATGTGAGTGAATGAATTTAGATTCTTCATGATAGGCAATTTATTAAAATTTGTTTTACTGATAATTTTAACTTCATATATGTGTGTTAATTAATTGACTATTATCTCAAATCCTGTGTCAGAAATGACCTCTAAAAATCAACATTGTAAAATTTTATACAATGAATTACATAGGCATTTTTTTGCCTTTATTATATAGAATGTATACAAAGACATGAAATTCATTTCTGAATGTTCATATGTTCTAGTAATTTTTCATGAATTTTAATCATTTAATCATTGATTTGTTATATCTACTTCATATTTATTTCTATTTATGTAGTTCAACAATCTTCATTTAAGTAGTTGACCTTTTTGCACTTATTGAAAATTTTGAGATTTCAGTTCAACTTTTCACCATCAAACCTTGCTTTTCCCACTGAATTTATTTTTGTAACTTGAAATACACCTCTTAAAGTTTCTGGTTATACATAATCTATTTCTTTTGAGACATTTTATTGGGTTTTGTGAGATCTTATATTTTGTAAAATATATTGGTGTGAAATATGTGCAATTTTAACAATTAATAAATTCATTCATTGGATGAATATACACACAAAAACCCTCTTAGTTATTGCATATAGTGTATATCTAACATATAAAATATTGCTTTTCTCTATTTTTTAGTTATATGACATTTTAGAGCTGTTCAAACATAGCACTTTTTTCCAATATTTCGTGACCTTTTTGCACCGAAAATTATCTCAAAGTTGTTTTTCCATGTCGAACCCAAACTAAACATGATAGAAACTTTTTATTTGGCAAATTTCATATTGGGGTCAGTAGGAACCTGTGCACAAAGTTTCATGAAAATCTGAGAGATGGCATGTGCCGACCTCTGCCTGATATCATAATGGACACCCTCTTAATGTTACTTGTACACATGACATAAATACCTTATTTTTAGTGGTAATTAGCTTTGTACCAATTAGTTTGAGGTTTGGCTTAAATTTTGACAGATTGACTAGACTATAGGCCCATAATACTAACTTAAACTAAAGGATTTATGAGAGGATACAATCGTTTTAATGTGATTTGTTTCATTGCTGCAGAATTCCATTTCAAAATGGGCCGAAACTTTCCTGGTTTCTTGAATAAAGCTCAATATTTTAATGTTTAAATATGTGAATTTTGAGAATATGTAAAAATAAAACTTGTAAAAACATACATGTAGTGAAAATGTATATTTGAAACCAGGAAGGTATCAGGGAATTTCCTTGACAATTTTGGTGTCTCAGTTTGATCTCTTCTCTGACTGATGAGGCCCAGGGAGACAAACTGACATACATAGTCATCAGATTCATTTACCAGGAAACTTGGTAGGGATGTATAACATTGTGATTTTCATACAGACTCACTTCTCAATTATGATAGACAGTAGAAAACCACAAGATTTTATAACATAACTTGTATACATTGCAGAGTTGGTCAATTCTGTAGGCCAACAATAGCTATTTAAGATGACTCACTACACCCAGAGATAGTTTCTCAAATCAGTATGAATTGATTTAATTATAAAATATATGATGATATACAATAAGTATATATTCCAAAGAGGCAAAAAATATACAAATTTGGATAAAAACATGATTTTCAAAAAAAAATATTTCACATGAATAAAAGACTGGGGGATTTGAACTCAAGATCTGCTTTCACTAGCCCAATGCTTTAACCACTGAGCTACAATGATAAACAAACAAATAGATCGATACAAATAATTTCACAAAACATTTAAATTGTCATCTTGTGACGTGGTGTCATACAGAGTATAAGCTTTAGTGTAGTGAGCTACCTTAAACAACTTGAAAAGCTAATTTACTTAAAACACCTTATTAAAATGTAATTAAATTTATTTTTGCCAATGAAGTTCTCATAAAGATTAGCTCTACCATGCCACTTGGATTTTACACTATTTGCAGATTTACTTTTATTGTTATGATGAACTATGAATTTGTAAAAATGAAATTTGTACACAAAATTAACATTATCAAATTTCCTTTACAGGGGTAAAGTATCCGAAAAGACGATGTGTGTACCAAATTGATGCATCAACTCCTGCAAGGAAATTTGTTGGTTTTTGTGAAATAAAAGAGTTTATATTTTCTCAAGATTAATGGATGTTATGAGAAGACTTAAAACATGTATTGATTATACAGATTTAATAAACAGTTGTTATCATTGCATACCAGTCAGCATGGACAGGGTTAAAGGGACGGGTTCACGATTGTTGAATGAAATATTTTTCATTTTTGATGTTAACCATTAAAAACATAACTCATTTAATGTTGACATCCAAAATTTTGACCTTCTGAATGCAAGAATAAAAGAAATATTTTAGCCTTAGATATGTGTTATGTAAACAAAGACTTGAGTCTTTTAATGAATACAAACAAACCTATGAATTATTAATTTTGTAAGAATGCTTAAAATGTGAAAGATATAATAAACTTGTATCTATATCCATTTCTTTTGAAAATTTCATAAACTGTTAACAGCAACATACCACCAACTTTTTTACAAAAAAAAAAAAATAATAGACTCTCTAAAATGAGCTTCTTTAATAATGTATTAAACTTTAATTTCTAAGTAAAATCTTTTAAACACATAGACAGTAGATTTTGATCATTGAAAGTGAGAAACAAAATTTTGGAGAAAGTAATAAATCACTCCCCTTAAACTAAGGTTACACATCTTCAGTAGAAAATACATCAAGGAGAATACATTTGGCAGAAATGACTTCTTTAAATAATATTATATAACATAAACTATTTATTTTCATGCATATTTATCGGTATAAAAATCAAAGTAATTTATAGGTCCCCATCATATGGCAGGTGCCCTAGAGTAATCATTCTGTCTGCACGTCCATCCATCAATACTGTCTTTCTGCCTTCGTCGTTGCGGAGTTAAGGGACTTTAAACTTTTTAGGTCACCTCAATCATTCAGGAGACCTATTGCTATCTGTTTTTATCAGTCAGTTATAAACAATGGAACATTTGAAGCTTCTTTTGAACAGCTGAACCAGTTCTAACAAAATTTGGTATAAAGTATCTATGGGTTAAGGGGAACAAAAAATGTGAATTTCATTGACCCTACCTCCCTTGGGCAAGATTAAAATAAACTGTGAAATTTATAAACTCTGGGTTTAGGACCCAGAGTGGAGCTAAATTGGTCATATATTTAAAATATGTGTTATCACCGAAAACCTTTTTCACTTCTAGAGAGCAAGGAGGCAAACTGTTTGCATTATTATAATGAGTCATCTGCTATAGTTGTGAAATTTATGACTTTTGGGTTCAGGCTCCATTATGTTTACATGTCGGAGTAAGTAAGTATGGAGTTTTCTACTGCATATAGATTAGATGTTTTAAACCCTATGGCTAATTACTTAATTACTTGCAAACAATGTTGGTGTATTAATGATTTTTAATATTTAGATGTGTGTGTATACACCTTTATGTATAGGTGTGTATGTTTGTGTGTTATTTAGCTTGAAGATCAGCTCCAATCGTTTACTTGAAATATAACCATAAGAAGTGCAGTGACTCTTCCTTCCTTCTTGTCCAATGTAATTTTTGTCCTGTTTCAATTCTGTCTTTTGGTGTGCCCCCCCCCCCCCCTTATGTATGTAACATCTCCTTATGCCCTGTTGGGGCTCTGAATTAGAAATAAATCTATCGTATTCTATGGCATCTTAGAACTTGTAATAGTAAGAAACATAATTTTTAAAAATTTACTCAGAAGGTTTGCTTTAAATCCATAGAATACTGAAACAGAATATGCAAGATGTGGCTCACTATAAAGACATCATAAATACATCTATAAATAAGCTGTCTCGAATTCTTGGGGTACAAGACTGCCAGTCTAATGGACTTGGCACAGGCACCATCCCTGGGTACCCTCTGTGTTCATGACAACATTTTATAATATTGTTTTACTTTACTACCCATATAGTACACTTGTACAGTGCATTTTCAATCAGCATTATGATGAGCCAATTCAAGACTAATGTCAATTGTAGAAACTCTAACATGTGTATATGGTATACATGTGTATATTGTATCATGTAGTTATAATGTTCAATTGTTAAAATTGTATATGCTCCCACCCCCTGGAGGGCTCTTGATTGGTGAATATTAAAATAAAAATATTGAAATATTTATTATTTATTCTGCGTGATTGTGCAGTAACTCATTGTTGAACAGGTAAGTATAAAACTGTAGGTAAAATTTACAGGCTATTGAGATCTCTATAAAGAATGGTGTATGTACGAGTAGTGTGTCATTGTGATGCACTTTTCTCTATACACTTGTTACACATGTAGACTCCTGTAGTATTGAGATTCGGGTACCACATAATAACTGAAATGGGGGGGGGGGGTAGTAGTGCCCCCCTTGGCACTGCACCGAACCTCCCTATCACTATTTAAACGTTGTAAAATATTTGTACTAGCATCTTTAATGGTTTTTATCCATATATAAACATTATGTGTGTCCGTAATACATCAAGAAATTATATGCATATCATTAGGCGTTGGTGTAAATTTATTCTCAATAACCTTACGAGTGTTGTAAGTTGTAATGTATGTATAACGCAAATCGTTTTCTGTGTGTAATACGTACTGATACTGTGACACATGCACATAGAACTTTCCTTGAACTAATAATGCTCCTACCGGATGTACTTAATATGCGTGTTTTAGGGCATGCGCCATACGTAAATAGGTAAGAAAATATCAACATCCGGTGTATTTTTAGAAGCGGAAGCACGTGTATGTAAATTTTCAGTAAACGATGTCTTGGCGATTTCTACCTTCCCTGAGCCGAGTCTAGTAAGGCTACGTACATGGCGAAAAGTAGAGTTGGAAATTAAAAATTTTACTTATCCACCTCAAGAAGAAAATTCATATATGAAATTAAAAATAGAAGAATTATCAAACGGTGAAGTAATCTAGTTACATGCTCAGTGGGGGCGCTAGGTGCCAAACGAATGAAAGAATCATCTTGACTTACAACAAATTTTGATTTCCTTGTTACGAAATCTGATGTCTCAATATAGGCCATGCCATTGGCAAAATAATCTCTTCAGGATTAGCATCCCCCCCTCTTCAGTCAAGAGCTTGTAGTCTTTGTACAAAATATTGTATTCAGAGGGCTGGATAAAAACACATTTAGCTTAGCACATCAGATGATTTTTAAATTTTGATATAAATGAAAGCAAGTGGACAATAAACATTGTTGACTGTGGTGTAGGGGCAATAAGTAAAACAGTTCAGACAGGCACTGCCCCATCTGCCAGAACAAGTCATTATTGAATCTTGACGAAGATAACTGATGATTTTCTTTTATTGTATGGGGGTTTGTATAGAAATGGGAGCTAAAATCAAGTGTATTCCCTAAATTTGAAAACTTTAGAGATAAGAATGCATATTTGAATCAAATTCTCTTTGAAATATCATTTCAAAAGCCGAGAAAAATTTAAAAATCTAACGAAAAATTACGTTTAATAATGAAAACAATCAACCGGAAGTAGTATTTTTCTCAGAATTTGCTGTAAGGAAATATGATTTACCCAGAAAATGAGGAAAAAACTCTGAATCGGACTTACTGCAATTTAATCGTCAGAGGAAATTCAAGCTACTTACAAAAATCGAAGATTCAAATCAAAATATCCTCATAACAATTATTAGTTTAATCACCGAGTTGGGAGTATATCAATCTCTTTAATCACAACCAGTCGAAAATATTAAAAAATTCATTAAAAATTCATTTCTTGATCAATTTCTATATATTTTTTTCCCAACGAAGCGCTTATTTATATTCTCTCAATTTCAGATCAGTGCGCATGTGCAAAGGGAAAATCCCGTCTGAAAATAGAAATGCGCATACCTGATAGGGTCGTATCAATATACGGCCCGCTTCAATGTTGCGACGTCATAGGTAACCTAATTTGCATTAATTATTCATAGTTACAAGGAGCAAGGAAAGTTCTATGTGACATGTCGATTGGTCTTTTGTTTACAAAAACTGAACAAATTCGAGCTAGATTCGTTGTCAATATTTAGCGCATGCGCAATAGCCTAGTCCTAAAGTTGCGAATAGTGAGATTCGTATCATACGAGTTTGGGATTACCCCGAATGGCGAATCTACACCTTGCTTCCATTGCAACGGGAGTATATTTTCATTGCCCCTATATAAACTAGGATGTCTATTTTTAACAAATATTATCATCTCACTATGATTAAGACGAACGTGTTTTACACGTACACTTTATTACTTGTACATTATTTGTATGTATTTTCATGCTGCCCCTTGAGGGCCCTAGTTAGTTTGTACCAGTGCATTTCCGAATTTGAATAGTTCGAGTTTTGATTACTGAGGAAGTAGTCGTAATATACCACAGACGCTTGTGTTATAAACTTCACAAGCTATGCTATAGATTGATACCATAGCATGCGAGGTTTTTGAGATAAGTACTTGTGTATTATATATATATATCCAATAATAAAAGTCAAGAAACACAAAACTCGAATAACATTTCACTGTATCAAATACCGAATTCTTTATATATATATATATATAAATATACACACACATGAACCGTAAGTTTGTAATAGCCATGATTGTAGGGGATCTATACTAGGCCTATACCATCCCCAAATAAAATGTTGTGGGGTTTTTTTAAAAATTATTTAGGGGGTAGCATAGTACAAGTTACCGGTTCCTGCGATATCTATACCCAGCCTTAATGAACATCAAATGCATTTATGTGTGTGTACATATATGTAGATATACACAAACACACCGTGTATATGTCGCTGTTAGAATTTATTTTTTTTATTTACAAAAATGGAATTTAATGTGCATTTATGAATATCTACATGTGCATCTGAAGAATGCCAGATTATACCTTAAAAAATATGAGATTTTAAAAAATGATTTTACGAAATAAGTATCATTTAATTGAAATCAAAATTTCAAATCCATTTTAAACTCTTGTAAATGGCTACATATACTTATAACACACATGAATTTTTCACTTATGTGCTATACAGCTAATATTTTCAGGAGATGTATTGTACCGAACCTTATTATGGGAAAGGAATGATTTCTCATTCCCAATAAAATATGGTTTTCAGGATATTTTACAGATAATTGTGTAGTCATACTTTATGAGTTTATCATTTGTTCTTTTCATTCTAAATTAAATTTGATTACATTCTATTAAAAATATATGATATGGTAATATTTACTAAAATGATCCATTAAATGGACAGTCTATAGATTTTTTAAAGAACATTTCTTTCTATTTCACCTTTGAAATAATACAATGTATGTGTATTATGTAGACAATCTGAAACCAGTCAAAGGGGGATTGAAGAGGTGAAGAAGCAGTATTCAAACCTAAAACAAAGAGGTATGGCATGGGGGTGGAGGTTGTAATCGCATTAAGCCCATCTTTTTGGGTATGTTCAACTTTCCAACTAGTACTTCAACATGATAACAGTCATTGATTTTGTATCATATACAATAATGACATAGATCACGTTGATGTTTAATTTTTTTTCTCCATCTTTTTCGTCAATGCACAAAATGCAGTTCATAATGCCTATTATAGATGTTCCTGCTTTATCTTCCGTATTATGGAGTACATTGAGGAAAGGGGAGGGGGTGCAATCTGGTGTAATTTCAATTTGGGGAGATGGGGAGACATTTGTTAAAGAAAACAAAGTATGCTTATATTATAAGCATCGTATCTATATAAGAAAATTCCTCAAAATTGTTACTAGTATAGATGTTCATATAATATACATGTATGTATGCATGTCTCCACAGCTGTTGCCAAATATCAGATGTGCATCACTCTTTCATTTTTAGCTCACCTGGCCTGGATTTCTCGAAAAAATCTCAAATCTTAAACTCAGTTTCAACTTAAGATTGAGTTTTTGTCTTAGTTGAGATTTTGCTCAAATTGCATTTCTCAAAACGATCTTAGTAAAATCTCAGCTGAGTTAATCTTATTGCTCAGCTGAGTTTATTCCTCACGACACTAAGCGGCCCGTCTGTCAAAAAACGTGACATCCGCACAGCTGTATCTTTCGTAAACAAATCGTCTGCTTGTCTTCTGCCGCGTATAACGTCAAGATGGAGGACTTTCCTAAAGCACGGAAACCAAATTGGACCGAGAGAGAGCGTTTGGCCTTGGTGGAGGCGGTCCGATGCAGAGAGGACCGCCTTTTCGGTAAAATGAAGGGGGCAGGGGGAGTGAAGAACTCTCGTGTGAAGGAATCGGCGTGGGAGGAAGTCGCTCAATTCGTCAATGCGTAAGTACTGTGTTATATTTTTTTCCTATCAACAAAATCTGTGTACCTTTTATTGAAAAGAAGTTCATCCCCGGAACATTGCACAAACGCATTATGTTTTAAATAAATAATTAATTTAATCGGATGAAATTAATCTTAATCAAAATCTAAAATTTCTTAACTATTTTTGACATCCATATATTTATTATCAAAGTCGAGTGTTTGTTGATACATGCTATTGGGGCGAATTGTATTGGCACCGATCTGCTCATTTTGATTACCGGAAGCGAGACCATCGTATAATACGAGTTTGGGATTACTCCGAATGGCGAATCTACACCTTGCTTCGATTGCAACGGGAGTATATTTTCATTGCCCCTATATAAACTCGATATCTATTTTTAACAAATATTATCATCTCACTATGATTAAGACGAACGTGTTTTACGCATACACTTTATTACTTGTACATTATTTGTATGTATTTTCATGCTGCCCCTTGAGGGCCCTTGGTTGGAAATAAATATAGTTAGTTTGTACCAGTGCAATTCCGAATTTGAATAGTTCGAGTTTTGATTACTGAGGAAGTAGTCGTAATATACCACAGACGCTTGTGTTATAAACTTCACAAGCTATGCTATAGATTGATACCATAGCATGCGAGGTTTTTGAGATAAGTACTTGTGTATTATATATAGATTACACACATGAACCGTTAATTTTGTAATAGTCATGATTGTAGGGGATCTATACTAGGCCTATCCCATCCCCAAATAAAATGTTGTGGGGTTTTTTTTTTAATTATTTAGGGGGTAGCATAGTATAAGTTACCGGTTCCTGCGATATCTATACCCAGCCTTAATGAACATCAAATGCATTTATGTGTGTGTACATATATGCAGATATACACAAACACGCCGTGTATATGTCGCTCTTAGAATTTTTTTTTTATTTACAGAAATGGAATTTAATGTGCATTTATGAATATCTACATGTGCATCTGAAGAATGTCAGATTATACCTTAAAAAATATCAGATTTTAAAAAATGATTTTACGAAATAACTATCATTTAATTGAAATCAAAATTTCAAATCCATTTTAAACTCTTGTAAATGGCTACATATACTTATAACACACCTGAATTATTCACTTATGTGCTATACAGCTAATATTTTCTGGAGATGTATTGTACCGAACCTTATTATGGTAAAGGAATGATTTATCATTCCCAATAAAATATGGTTTTCAGGATATTTTACAGATAATTGTGTAGTCATACTTTATGAGTTTATCATTTGTTCTTTTCATTCTAAATTAAATTTGATTACATTCTATTAAAAATATATGATATGGTAATATTTACTAAAATGATCCATTAAATGGACAGTCTATAGATTTTTTAAAGAGCGTTTCTTTCTATTTCACCTTTGAAATAATACAATGTATACATGTGTATTATGTAGACAATCTGAAACTAGTCAGAGGGGGATTGAAGAGGTGAAGAAGCAGTATTCAAACCTAAAACAAAGAGGTATGGCATGGGGGTGGGGGTTGTAATCGCATTAAGCCCATCTTTTTGGGTATGTTCAACTTTCCAACTAGTACTTCAACATGATAACAGTCATTGATTTTGTATCATATACAATAATGACATAGATCACGTTGATGTTTAATTTTTTTCTCCATCTTTTTCGTCAATGCACAAAATGCAGTTCATAATGCCTATTATAGATGTTCCTGCTTTATCTTCCGTATTATGGAGTACATTGAGGAAAGGGGAGGGGGTGCAATCTGGTGTAATTTCAATTTGGGGAGATGGGGAGACATTTGTTAAAGAAAACAAAGTATGCTTATATTATAATCATCGTATATATAAAAGAAAATTCCTCAAAATTGTTACTAGTATAGATGTTCATATGATATACATGTATGTATGCATGTCTCCACAGTTGTTGCTAAATATCAGATGTGCATCACTCTTTCATTTTTAGCTCACCTCATTGGCAAATGTCCGGTAATTTTTGTTTTGGTCCGATCAATATCAGTTGTTGGCCGGACCAAGTGTCCGATAATCTCTTTTCCAATGAAATACATGATTAGATAAATTTTCAATTTTTAGCAGCATATATTATGTTCCAAAATTTATTCTGTTCTTTAGTCATTGCAAACAGAAAATGTGTTTACGTTTAACTCAAATATTTATCAAACTTGCAATCATCTTCAATTCCCCCGAGAGGGTGATAATACAATTGAGCAATATAACCCGTGAAACTACAGACGTCTTTGAAGCGTTTGAATTAGGTAATAAATAACACTTATTTTAGCAAATTGTGTTTCAGGGTATACCCAAGAAATACAGACAAACAATTAAATTATATCAGTTAGTAAGGCCAAGTATTAAAAAAAATTATTTGATGTACATTACCCCAATGTATAATATTCATTCATGCCAAATAATTGTTAAGGACTTTGTGGGGGAAAATCTTGACATCTGATGCCAAAATAAAAGTTATTTTTCATATTTGACAATTAATGAATTTTTCATGTCCACGATGTATTGAATGATTCTCATTTATTAAGCCAAACTTTTAATTTTCAAATTTAACAATTATTCATGTTCATGATGTATTGAATGATTCTCATTTAGCAAACCAAACTTTTTCTCTTGATATAAAATGTCCAACCTTGAAAGTTGTATGTTGGAGTACATGTGCATCAAACAAATACTTTTAATTTTGGCCCAATTTATTTGCAACTCTTAACTGACATAATTCTTGTAATTTTCTTTTCAAATCTTGTGTCTTTTCTAAAGTTTTCTACATGTCACCAAAAAAAAAATATGCATTGAAGAACAGTCCACATTTCACTTTAAATACAACATATGTACAATGTACCTTTAACCATACATTATTAAACAAACTTGAAACTTGTACCATTATAAAAACAGTATTATAAAGAGACAGTAGTTCAACAGAAAATGCATAATGACGTTGTCGAGATAGAACGAAGTTTATTTACACTAACACTATTTTTCATTGCAGTGATACTTTACTCTGTGCCAAATGAGGTGCCACAGCAACATACTTACTCATCTGAGATTGCCTCCACATGTATGTGAATATGAAATAATTCATAAAGGTTTCACTGTTACATGTACATGTATTTAATTTAGCTCACCTATTAGTTCACTGGAAGGGCCATGCCCCTTACAAAGGGGAGATAATTACATAAATGCAAAAATGGGGTGGAGTCATTAAAAATCATCTCAAGAACCACTGGGTTGGAAAAATTAAAATTTACATGACTCTTGCCTTACATAGTGCAGATTCAATTTTGTTAAAATCATGGTCCATGGTTGTAGGTCGCCCCGACCTACAATAGGGGATCAAAGTTTTACATGCGAATATATAGCGACATTCTTTAGAAATCTTTTTCTCTTGAACCACTGGGCTAGAAAAGTTATACATATACAAAAGACATTAACTGATATCATTCGATGTAGAATTGTGTTTCGCAACCATTCTGCTGCAGAACCTGATATTAATTAAAAACTTGTACTTCTATTTCATGATTTATGTACTACAATTTGTAAATGTATCATTGTAGCCAGTTCCAGTGCAACAGTGAACTGTCAGGTCATTGACTTGGGTCCAACACCATCCACATCAAAGAGACGGAAGACGATGGAGGAAGAAGAGATTTTAACCCTTCGGGCAGAAAGGGAGGCTTACCAAACAAAGACAGCATATTATAAAATGAAAATGAAAATTTTGCAATCTAAAATGGACAAGGCATGTTCAGAGCAGTAGGCATTTTGTTTTTACTCTGTTTCTCCCTCTTCTTTTTCTCCCCAATACTTTTTTGTATGGGAGTGTTCTCAGAAAGTGCTCAAGCACACGAAGTAGTTAAAATGTATTACACGTCTTTTGTAAATCTTCTGAAGAACAACTATTACCATTTTCAATCAAAAGTGACATAAATCATCCTACATTGAAGGCAAAAATAGGTTAGGATCATTTGAAAATCTTCTCAAGAACCACTGGCCCAGAAAAGTTGAAATTTTTATGAATGCTTCCTAACATAGTGTAGATTCGAGTTCGTTCAGATCATGGTATTTTGGGTAGTGTAGGACCAAAATAGTGTATCAAAGTTTTTCAATGGTGATGTATAGGATTACTCTTATAAAAATCTTCTCAAGAACAACAGGGCCACTAATCGTATTGATATGTGACAAGACCTGTCTTTTGGTACCAAAGCTTGTGAGTGATGTGGCCTTTGGGCATCTTGTTCAATGAAATATCTTTTGAAAGTTATATCTTGGGATATATATTAACAGTTTCAATTGATTTACATGGTCAAAATGATCAATCTGTATGCACATGTGCTTTGCTATGATTGGCAGATATTTAGATAATCGATAAATTCCCTTATGAAACAAAAATGGAATGATATAGACATCATATGTTCATACTATAAAAACTGTATATGTAAAATGATTTGTTGTGCTGAAGCACAATGGCACCACTTCTTTAGTGGTGATGGGAGATTGGGGAACATCCATAACGATCTCCGTTACAATTAGAACTAGTTATTTTTTGTTTCTGTTGTGATTCACAGGGTTGGTATATATTCTGTGTACATGTATGTGTAGAACAGTAAAATAATATTCGAGAGTAAGAGTTTACAAGTACATTACGAATACTATTTAGGATTTCTTCATCTTCCATACTTTTTCCGTCTCTTTGATGTAGGTGTTGGCATTGCTAGATCATTTTCCTATTAACATATATATGGGTTTCAGTAAGACTATATGTGTGTAAAACTTTGCCTATTTATGTATAGGCAGAATGTTATTGTATATTAAATGTTTTTGATCTACAGTATCAAAATGTTGTTATGTGGAAAAATCTATGGTGCTATTATTTTTACAAAATTTGTAATAGACAAGACAATCCAGACAAGGTATGTAGTATGGTTGGGAAGATATACTTGATTTGTACGCATTAATGTAAAATATTATGTATATCATGTTTTGATGCATTCCAACATTTCATTTTGTGATGCATTAATAAGTATTTATATTCAATGAATATTTCAAAGGGGCATGGATGCAATTTGAGCTGAGAATTCTCAAATTTTACTTTTCTCATTGCTTAACTAAGGTACAGTGTAATTTTAATGGTCAACCAAAATTTGAGTGTCAGTTGTTGAACAGCACTCACAATCATTTGTTATGTAAACAAGACCAGAGCCATGTTTTCGTATACTTATAGATTGCTAAATAGATTTATTTATTTTATCTTGTTTAATGTATCTCAAGATAATTTTTCACTCATAGAAAATATGTTGAAAACAAAATGAGATGTGACAAATTCTAGAAACTGTTTAATTGTGTTCAGAATTAACTTGTAATATGAAAAATCTGCTTTAACCAAATCTTTTACAAGTATATTTAATCTATATGAACAAAAACATGACACAAGCCTTGTTTACATAACAAGGACTTGTGACCTCTGTATCTTCCATGTACCTCGACAACTGACATTCGAATTTTTGCTGACCATTAGAAATACCTTCAATGTTAAACAATGTAAACATTGAAACTGGAAAAATAAAAGTTTGAAAATTTTCAACCAAAACCGTGTCCATGCCCTTTTAATAGTCATCATTTAAGAAGAAAAAATGATTCTATCTTTTTTTCTGTATACCGTCCAAACCTTTAGTATTAGTAATAGATAACCTGTTTTATTTCAAGAAAAAAATGCCTGACAAATATAATCCCTAACATGTTTGCCATCTCTTTGATCCCCAACATCAAAACTAACATCCTCCTGGTTTACAAATAATTCGTCTACATCTAAGATATCATTTCTTTCAATACCAATGTTGTGCAAGACTGCACAGGCCAAAGTGATACTACATGCCTTGTCTGGAGTTGTGCGTAGGCCAGTGGACAAACATGAAAATCGTTTCTTAAGAATTCCAAAAGTCTGTTCAATGAGAACTCTTGTTTTAGCATGGCAGTTGTTGAATTTGACTTCTGCTGGAGTGGAGGGAACAGGATATGGCGTCATAAGATAGGGCTTGCAGGGGTATCCTGAGTCACCAAGAAGGAAACCTTTGTATTGTCCTGTTGATATAGAAAAAAATATAGTACCATCAGTCTAATGTATTGGTACTATCTCAAAGCCTAGAAAATTCTTAATGATATATACCATTGTCAAAGGCAACAGAGATACGGCTGTCTCTAAATATCCTACTGTCATGTACGCTTCCTGGCCATTTCGCCACACAGTTTAGGATCCTATACTTAGCATCACATATCATCTGAAATTGTTATTTTAAAAGGAATTTAAATTATCATTGCAAATCCAGATTTAACTGTCAGTTTATTGGACAATAATTTATGTCATATTTGTTTGGTAATGGTCTTCTATGCTATTACATTCAAATTAGATGTATGAGCTTGCATGCAAAATGTTTGAACCATCATATAGGTTAAATCCTGAGATGTATATAGGAAGTTTTTGAATACCTGGTTACATGTATTTGTATAATTAATCAAAAGTTTTAATTCATCATCTTTGCTAGCCAAGTGTCCGATTTACTTACTCTCATGAGAGTAAGAGAATCGGACATTTGGTAAGCGAAGATGGTATTTTATGGACATTACTCTAGTGTTTCAGTGTGTTCCTGTATTAGCAATATGGTGATAAAATTGTTGTGTTAAATACCACCAGGTATTATTTGTTATGTTTCGCTCATGTGAACTGCTGGCTAGTGTGAGCTTTTCAGTCTATCTATGTTGTCTTCATCATTGTTGTCATCTTTGACATTCCATATTTTGATTGATTGTTTGTTGTTTTTGAAATAGTTAGCCATTATACAGTAGTATTTATTAAGCATAAAACTTCAAGTTATGAAAACATGTTATATTGTGTAAATTAAGACTTGTTTAACTAGTTGCCCATCTTCACAGATGAGCAATGTGGCCCATAGGCCCTGTTGTGGCATAAATGAAATTATTAATACATTATCAAAAATCATACCATACTGTGTTGTGTTGTGAAATCGAATATGATCCATGAATATGCTAATGTTAAAAGCACAGAATACCTGCACATTAAGAGAATGATATCCTTTCCTATTCACATAGTCTGGTTCATTCTGTGATGGTGCTTGTAGTTTGATGAAGGTCCCATCAACACATCCCAGAACATTTGGGAAACCTAGATATATAATATTTAACTTGTGATCACTTGTTAATTGATCAGACTATAGTAGAAATATACATGAAATGTTGTATTACTTCACGTGTGGAAACGAATTATAACTAGTAATTTTAAAAGATTTCAAAATTTAAACTATATTGAAGTACAATTCTTGGGTATTGAATTTATGATTTATATATAATCTGGCTCATTGATGGAAGGTGCTTTTATTTTGATGTAGGTGCCATCAACGCAGCCCAATACATTAGGAAACCCTATGACAAATTGATAGAGATTAAAAATTGTGTACAAATAATGACGGCATTATGCGTTACCAATCTTTAAGACTTTCATATATATGTTTCTAACCACATTCCCCTTGAAAATTTTAAGTCTAGATCCACCCACACATTGGAATAAACGAATACTTCCGCAAATATCTGCTTTATTTATGTGTCAGAAATGTTGTATTACTTCACGTGTGGAAACGAGTTATATCTAGTAATTTTAAAAGATTTCAAAATTTAAACTATATTAAAGTACAATTCTTGGGTATTGAAATTATGATTTATATAATCTGTCTCATTGATGGAAGGTGCTTTTATTTTGATGTAGGTGCCATCAACGCAGCCTAATACATTAGGAAACCCTATGTCAAACTGATAAAGATTAAATTGTGTACAAATAATGACGGCATTATGCATTACCAACCACACTCCCCTTGAAAATTTAAGTCTAGATCCACCCATATATTGGAATAAACGAATACTTCCGCAAATATCTGCTTTATTTGTGTGTCAGAATCAAATCAAACTTTTTTTTATATAATCCATTGTACCATGATAATATATCACAAGTGAAGCAATGTTTTCATTCCTAATACGTATGTATGTACGTTTGTTGTTCAATACGAAAGATTTGCGGTACGATATAACCTGAGTTGCAGAATTATTTCCCTTGACTTGTCGATGTTGGAAGTTCAAATTACCTGCAATGCCAAAAAATTCTTGTTTCACTTGTACCATTCTTGGACCTGTCGGCATGTTGATAAATTGCCTTGCCACCCAGCACAAACCAAGCCACACGTCTCTTACTGCTCTGCATATGGAAGGTGGGGAAATAGAGGAAAAGGTGTCCGAAATCAGCGAGTAAAACCCACCAGTCGCTAAAAACCTCAGTGTTACGAGGACTTGAAGAAGGGGTGGTAGAGCGCAACTCCTCAGAGTTTCGCGTGTAAGAGAAGGGGCGAGCAAACCAGTGATATAAAGAACTGTATCAGGCCTAAATCGGTACCTCTTAAACACCTCTACTTCACACAAATTTTCTAATGGATTTTCGCGATCCACGAGTCTGTTATACGCTATACGCTAACGATGCCGGCGGCGACGACGTTGTGATCTGTTGTTGATCGCCATATTTGAGAGGTAAGATAAGATTTGAGACTACTAAGAAGGTATCTCAAGATTTAATCTCAGCTGAGTTATAAACCGATCTTAGATTTTTTTGAGAAATCCAAATATTTGAGTTTTCTCAGATTTGAGATTTTTCTCAGAAATTTGAGTAAAATCTCAGACTTAAGTCTGAGTTTGGACTTAAGATTTTTTCGAGAAATCCAGGCCTGAGCTGAAAGCTCTAGTGAGCTTTTCTGATCGCTTTTTGTCTGTCTGTCCGTCTGTCTGTTAAACTTTTCACATTTTCGACTTCTTCTCCAGAACCACTGGGCCAATTTCAACCAAACATGGCCAAAAGCATCATTGGGTGAAGGGCTTTCAAGTTTGTTCAAATGAAGGGCCATGTTCCTTTAAAAGGGGAGATAATCACAAAAATGCGAAAATAAGGTGGGGTCATTTAAATATTTTCTTCTCAAGAACCACTGGGCCAGAAGAGCTGAAATTTACCTGAAAGCTTCCTGACATATTGTAGATTCAAGTTTGTTCAAATCATGGCCCCCGGTGGTAGGATGGGGCCACAAGGGGGGATCAAAGTTTTACATACAAATATATAGGGAAAAACTTTTAAAATCTTCTTCTCAAGAACCACTATTTAAAGCCAGAAAAGCTGAGATTTACATGAAAGCTTCCTGACATAATGCAGATTCAAGTTTGTTCAAATCATGGGCCCCGGGGGTTGGATGGGGCCACAAGGGGGGATCACAGTTTTGCATACAAATATATAGGGAAAATCTTTAAATATTAGCCAAGTGACTCAGGTGAGCAATGTGGCCCTTGGGCCTCTTGTTTATATTATACTGATGTGAAAAATAAATTTCAGCAAAGGAGAAAGCGGATGCCATCAGGAGACCAGCAACTGGTGGAGGACCAAAGCCTCCCTCGCCCACTCCAGTGGAGGCAGAAATTATTGATGGAATGGGGGACAGGCCTACATTGTGTGGTCTGTCTGGAGGACATGACACAGAGGAAGGTATATAGTGTACATGAATGTTCGAAATGTAACCTATATGCAGGGCTCGAAATTAACATATGCCCGTCAGTCTATGACTGATTAAAAGTCTGACAGACTGACTGACATTTGTTTTAGTCAGTCCAATGGAACCAGTTAATTTTCTAAAGCATCAGTTCGAAAAATATACTTATGAATTTTTTTTTACACATATGGCACGCTTCGATCTGTAGATATCAGACGAATCTGATTTTATAAATCAGTGATTCCGAAGGTCCGTCGGACATTGGCAAATGTCCAGTAATTTTTGTTTTGGTCCGATCAATATCAGTTGTTGGCCGGACCAAGTGTCCGATAATTTCTTTTCCAATGAAATACACGATTAGATAAATTTTCAATTTTTAGCAGCATATATTATGTTCCAAAATTTATTCTGCTCTTTAGTCATTGCAATCATCTTCAATTCCCCCGAGAGGGTGATAATACAATTGAGCAATATAACCCGTGAAACTACAGACGTCTTTGAAGCGTTTGAATTAGGTAATAAATAACACTTATTTTAGCAAATTGTGTTTCAGGGTATACCCAAGAAATACAGACAAACAATAAAATTATATCAGTTAGTAAGGCCAAGTATTAAAAAAAATTACTTGATGTACATTACCCCAATGTATAATATTCATTCATGCCAAATAATTGTTAAGGACTTGTGGGGGAAAATCTTGACATCTGATGCCAAAATAAAAGTTAATTTTCATATTTGACAATTAATGAAATATTCATGTCCATGATGTATTGAATGATTCTCATTTATTAAGCCAAACTTTTAATTTTCAAATTTAACAATTATTCATGTCCATGATGTATTGAATGATTCTCATTTAGCAAACCAAACTTTTTCTCTTGATATAAAATGTCCAACCTTGAAAGTTGTATGTTGGAGTACATGTGCATCAAACAAATACTTTTAATTTTGGCCCAATTTATTTGCAACTCTTAACTGACATAATTCTTGTAATTTTCTTTTCAAATCTTGTGTCTTTTCTAAAGTTTTCTACATGTCACCAAAAAAAAAAATATGCATTGAAGAACAGTCCACATTTCACTTTACAACATATGTACAATGTACCTTTAACCATACATTATTAAACAAAATTGAAACTTGTACCATTATAAAAACAGTATTATAAAGAGACAGTAGTTCAACAGAAAATGCATAATGACGTTGTCGAGATAGAACAAAGTTTATTTACACTGACACTATTTTTCATTGCAGTAATACTTTACTCTGTGCCAAATGAGGTGCCACAGCAACATACTTCCTCATCTGAGATTGCCTCCACATGTATGTGAATATGAAATAATTCATAAAGGTTTCACTGTTACATGTACATGTATTTAATTTTAGCTCACCTATTAGTTCACTGGAAGGGCCATGCCCCTTACAAAGGGGAGATAATTACATAAATGCAAAAATGGGGTGGAGTCATTAAAAATCATCTCAAGAACCACTGGGTTGGAAAAATTAAAATTTACATGACTCTTGCCTTACATAGTGCAGATTCAATTTTGTTAAAATCATGGTCCATGGTTGTAGGTCGCCCCGACCTACAATAGGGGATCAAAGTTTTACATGCGAATATATAGCGACATTCTTTAGAAATTTTTGTCTCTTGAACCACTGGGCTAGAAAAGTTATACATATACAAAAGACATTAACTGAAATCATTCGATGTAGAATTGTGTTTCGCAACCATTCTGCTGCAGAACCTGATATTAATTAAAAACTTGTACTTCTATTTCATGATTTATGTACTACAATTTGTAAATGTATCATTGTAGCCAGTTCCAGTGCAACAGTGAACTGTCAGGTCATTGACTTGGGTCCAACACCATCCACATCAAAGAGACGGAAGACGATGGAGGATGAAGAGATTTTAACCCTTCGGGCAGAAAGGGAGGCTTACCAAACAAAGACAGCATATTATAAAATGAAAATGAAAATTTTGCAATCTAAAATGGAGAAGGCATGTTCAGAGCAGTAGGCATTTTGTTTTTACTCTGTTCCTCCCTCTTCTTTTTCTCCCCAATACTCTTTTGTCTGGGATTATTCTCAGAAAGTGCTCAAGCACACGAAGTAGTTAAAATGTATTACATGTCTTTTGTAAATCTTCTTCTGAAGAACCACTATTCCCATTTTCAATCAAAAGTGGCATAAATCATCCTACATTGAAGGGGATTGAATTTCATTCAAATGAAGGGCCCTGCTCTCTCAAGAGAAGGCAAAACAAGTTAGGATCATTTGAAAATCTTCTCAAGAACCACTGGCCCAGAAAAGTTGAAATTTTTATGAATGCTTCCTAACATAGTGTAGATTCGAGTTCGTTCAGATCATGGTATTTTTGGGTAGTGTAGGACCAAAATAGTGTATCAAAGTTTTTCAATGGTGATGTATAGGATTACTCTTATAAAAATCTTCTCAAGAACAACAGGGCCACTAATCATATTGATATGTGACAGACCTGTCTTTTGGTACCAAAGCTTGTGAGTGATGTGGCCTATGGGCATCTTGTTCAATGAAATATCTTTTGAAAGTTATATCTTGGGATATATATTAACAGTTTCAATTGATTTACATGGTCAAAATGATCAATCTGTATGCACATGTGCTTTGCTTTGATTGGCAGATACTTAGATAATCGATAAATTCCCTTATGAAACAAAAATGGAATGATATAGACATCATATGTTCATACTATAAAAACTGTATATGTAAAATGATTTGTTGTGCTGAAGCACAGTGGCACCACTTCTTTAGTGGTGATGGGAGATTGGGGAACATCCATAACGATCTCCGTTACAATTAAAACTAGTTATTTTTTGTTTCTGTTGTGATTCACAGGGTTGGTATATATTCTGTTTACATGTATGTGTAGAACAGTAAAATAATATTCGAGAGTAAGAATTTACAAGTACATTACAAATACTATTTAGGATTTCTTCATCTTCCATACTTTTTCCGTCTCTTTGATGTAGGTGTGGGCATTGCTAGATCATTTTCCTATTAACATATATATGGGTTTCAGTAGGACTATATGTGTGTAAAACTTTGCTTATTTATGTATAGGCAGAATGTTATTGTATATTAAATGTTTTTTGATCTACAGTATCAAAATGTTGTTATCTGGAAAAATCTATGGTGCTATTATTTTTACAAAATTTGTAATAGACAAGACAATCCAGACAAGGCATGTAGTATGGTTGGGAAGATATACTTGATTTGTACGCATTAATGTAAAATATTATGTATATCATGTTTTGATGCATTCCAACATATGTTGAAAACAAAATGAGATGTGACAAACTCTAGAAACTGTTTAATTGTGTTCAGAATTAACTTGTAATATGAAAAATCTGTTTTAACCAAATCTTTTACAAGTATATTTAATCTATATGAACAAAAACATGACACAAGCCTTGTTTACATAACAAGGACTTGTGATCTCTGTATCTCCCATTTACCTCGACAACTGACATTCGAATTTTTGCTGACCATTAGAAATACCTTCAATGTTAAACAATGTAAACATTGAAACTGGAAAAATAAAAGTTTGAAAATTTTCAACCAAAATCATGTCCATGCCCTTTTAATAGTCATCATTTAAGAAGAAAAAATGATTCTATCTTTTTTTCTGTATACCGTCCAAACCTTTAGTATTAGTAACAGATAACCTGTTTTATTTCAAGAAAAAAATGCCTGACAAATATAATCTCTAACATGTTTGCCATCTCTTTGATCCCCAACATCAAAACTAACATCCTCCTGGTTTACAAATAATTCGTTTACATCTAAGATATCATTTCTTTCAATACCAATGTTGTGTAAGACTGCACGGGCCAAAGTGATACTACATGCCTTGTCTGGAGTTGTGCGTAGGCCAGTGGACAAACATGAAAATCGTTTCTTAAGAATTCCGAAAGTCTGTTCAATGAGAACTCTTGTTTTAGCATGGCAGTTGTTGAATTTGACTTCTGCTGGAGTAGAGGGAACAGGATATGGCGTCATAAGGTAGGGCTTGCAGGGGTATCCTGAGTCACCAAGAAGGAAACCTTTGTATTGTCCTGTTGATATAGAAAAAATATAGTACAATCAGTCTAATGTATTGGTACTATCTCAAAGCCTAGAAAATTCTTAATTAATGATATATACCATTGTCAAAGACAACAGAGATACGGCTGTCTCTAAATATCCTACTGTCATGCACGCTTCCTGGCCATTTCGCCACACAGTTTAGGATCCTATACTTAACATCACATATCATCTGAAATTGTTATTTTAAAAGGAATTCAAATTATCATTGCAAATCCAGATTTAACTGTCAGTTTATTGGACAATAATTTATGTCATATTTGTTTGGTAATGGTCTTCTATGCTATTACATTCAAATTAGATGTATGAGCTTGCAAGCAAAATGTTTGAACCATCATATAGGTTAAATACTGAGATGTATATAGGAAGTTTTTGAATACCTGGTTACATGTATTTGTATAATTAATCAAAAGTTGTAATTCATCATCTTTGCTAGCCAAGTGTCCGGTTTACTTACTCTCATGAGAGTAAGAGAATCGGACATTTGGCTAGCAAAGATGGTATTTTATGGACATTACTCTAGTGTTTCAGTGTGTTCCTGTATTAGCAATATGGTGATAAAATTGTTGTGTTAAATACCACCAGGTATTATTTGTTATGTTTCGCTCATGTGAACTGCTGGCTGGTTGTGAGTTTTTCATTCTATCTATGTTGTCTTCATCATTGCTGTCATCTTTGACATTCCATATTTTAATTGATTGATTGTTTGTTGTTTTTGAAATAGTTAGCCATTGTACAGTAGTATTTATTAAGCAGAAAACTTCAAGTTATGAAAACATGTTATATTGTGTAAATTAAGACTTGTTTAACTAGTTGCCCATCTTCACAGATGAGCAATGTGGCCCATAGGCCCTGTTGTGGCATAAATGAAATTATTAATACATTATCAAAAATCATACCATACTGTGTTGTGTTGTGAAATCGAATATGATTCATGAATATGCTAATGTTAAAAGCACAGAATACCTGCACATTAAGAAAATGATATCCTTTCCTATTCACATAGTCTGGTTCATTCTGTGATGGTGCTTGCAGCTTGATGAAGGTCCCATCAACACATCCCAGAACATTTGGGAAACCTAGATATATAATATTTAACTTGTGATCACTTGTTAATTGATCAGACTATAGTAGAAATATACATGAAATGTTGTATTACTTCACGTGTGGAAACGAATTATAACTAGTAATTTTAAAAGATTTCAAAATTTAAACTATATTGAAGTACAATTCTTGGGTATTGAAATTATGATTTATATATAATCTGGCTCATTGATGGAAGGTGATCTTATTTTGATGTAGGTGCCATCAACGCAGCCTAATACATTAGGAAACCCTATGACAAATTGATAGAGATTAAATTGTGTACAAATAATGACGGCATTATGCGTTACCAATCTTTAGACTTTCATATATGTTTCTAACCACACTCCCCTTGAAAATTTTTAAGTCTAGATTCACCCACACATTGGAATAAACGAATACTTCCGCAAATATCTGCTTTATTTATGTGTCAGAAATGGTGTATTACTTCACGTGTGGAAACGAGTTATATCTAGTAATTTTAAAAGATTTCAAAATTAAAACTATATTAAAGTACAATTCCTGGGTATTGAAATTATGATTTATATAATCTGTCTCATTGATGGAAGGTGCTTTTATTTTGATGTAGGTGCCATCAACACAGCCTAATACATTAGGAAACCCATGTCAAACTGATAAAGATTAAATTGTGTACAAATGCGTTACCAACCACACTCCCCTTGAAAATTTAAGTCTAGATCCACCCATATATTGGAATAAACGAATACTTCCGCAAATCAGTGCTCCCACTGGACCAGAATTCCCTTTCGCCACTTTTTCGGGGAGTGGCGCGGCACAAATAATCACATGCTTTACAATTATTTCCATCATATTATATATTATTTTATTCATTACACTTATTTTAGCATTTTGAATCAGTTACATTACTTAATCATATCCAGCTACCATACTTAAACATTTCTTTCTGAAATAATAAGAAGTTGATTTGTTTGATAAATTCTATTATGGAAATCAAAATTCAGATAATAAATCATATAAATATAAATTTCATGATGCTACACCCCTCAGTGAAAACATTGTGCACATTGGCCGAAATGCAGATGTCACAAAACATCAAGCCCAATTTAGAGTCGTATCTCAACCATTCCCTATTAAATTTCCGTTTTTGTATGGAAGATTTTGCAATTTGGAGAGAATCAGATGTTTGAGCAGGTGGGGTTGACTGTAAAGCCAAACATAGATATTTTTTAATTTTAGACTGACTAGGGTCAGAAGCTACAAGTTTAGTGTCAAAATAGAATGGGGTGCATAGTCTTATGAGATTAACATTTTTATACTGTTGCGCACCGAACTTCAAAGAAAATTATTTATTAAAATTGCTATGTCCATATCAATGGTGACCGACCGCATTGTTTATGAAATATTCGAACTAAAATCAAACACATCAAAATCAAAACTTGTAATCAACAAGTTTGGCCGCAAAAACAAACAATTGATGTATTCATATACATGTATACATTATACACAATAATACGGCCAATTTAATTACCGGTCGGTTCTCTGGTTAAGAATTGACATTAATGTGGAGATGATAACACGATAATGAATGTAACCGGGTGTAATAATAATAACTCCGGTTTCGTGGGTTTTATCTTTATTGTGGTGATGATTGTTGCATGACCCTGAAAATGAATACAATAACAATAACTCTGCATAAGAAGTTTTACAATCAAGGTCCTTATCAAAATATTAAAAGAGAGGTTAAAATACATAGAAATTATGAATTACAATAATTTCTTGAATCAATAATCTTTCCCTAAGCTTAGCATGAATAAGCTTATCATAGTAAAGAGTTTATGATATACACAAACTGAATAAATTCTAAATAATAGATAATTCATGCTAAACTGCTAAAGTACATGAATTGAACAAAACGAAAACTGACTATAAATGCTTTAACAATTTGCTTGCGAAATACTGAATTTATAGTAAAACATCTCTACAATGGCAAATAAAACTTCAAATTACTCGCCCTTGATTACAGGTGGCGCACGATCCGTTAACGTCCAAGGCGTTTCTAACCTCAAGTTTAAGGTAGAGACCGATAGCAACCACGTGATCAGTAAAAATCGTGTATTTTCACGTGAAATTATTTTTCGGAATTCCGTACATCGCCATAGAGTAGTTGAAAAACAAAAAGGGGTTCCGAAAGTACAAGTTGCTGTGACTGAATCGATGATTGAGAGGGTCGTCTCGACGAAAGATATAGAAATTTGGCCATAGTTTAGATTAGGAATACGTCAATGTAATAATAGTGGACTAAATGTTTCGTCCGTGCAGAATGGCACTTTTTACCTCACGAAATTCACCACCATGCATAGCTGCGCTACGTAAACAAAGGTGTTGATGTAGCGTGATCGTCCGAGTGCTGCGAGTTTCAATACTGTTTATGTAGTCATTGAGAGTTTAAACAAAGTTTCTTCTGAGAAGAGGAATTCGATGGATGCATTCAACGTGGACAACGAAATCATAATTTCGTTTGGTAAGTGAAAAAAATGGCAAATTGAATTTGTATTCAACCCACTTTTCCTCTGCTATTTCACAACGCGATTTTATAATAACATCTATAAACGCACAATTTGGAGCTGTTTCATTTTTTGTGCATTTATGTATTCCATATGTGCCCAAAATATAACTCCTACATGTGCATGTAATTGTAAATGGATGTCATGTATATGCCAGATTTGAAAAAAAAATAGGGCTCTCACAAGTTTGGGGGGGGGGGGGTTGCACTAAAATTCTATTTGGTATAAATGATAGTACTTATAGTATCTTGAAATTTCATTGACCTAAGAGATATTTCAAATCTGGGGTTTCATGTTTCATGCAAGCATGTAGGTCTACAAAACTTTATTTAAAATATTTGTAAAATCACAAGCCCCCCTCATAGGCAAATAAATGTATTGTATGAAAATATGATGTGGATGTCCTTCTCTTGACCCACACTCCGTAAAGGAGACAGGTCTGATAAATCTAGAGTTGACTTGTTTTGATATTATTAGAATGAACTGGCAGTTTATGAAAACATATCTGTCATCTCATATTGTAATATGATAATTATGATGTTTATTCACCTCATTAAGGACCCGGGGGTGGGAGGGTATGTACAGTTTAAATAGAAGGTAACTATAACAATATGAAATAAATAGCAATCATGCAGATGTACTACTACTGCAAGAGTTCACATTGCTGCACTGCACACATTTAACATACATGTAGTGTTACATATGTAATACTGATTTCAGACAAGATTTTAAAAATTAACATAATAAAATACATGTTATGTGTGTAATTTTCAATATATCAGCATTTTAAAGTTCACTAAACATGCATTGAGACACACGATTTTAAAATTGACATTGTCTGACACAGTATAAATAATGATTAATACTGACTGTGCAAATATTAATTATGATGATTTTTTTTCTAAGCATCATCCTAAGGACCAGTGCAAGTTGAAATGGGCTTCCAGCCAACAACTTCAACAGCAATTTGCCTTGAAAATCATCAAGAAAGGTACAATATTTTCTATCTTAGTAAGATAGAATTTTTCATTTTAACACCAGACATTTATAAAGACAATTCTTAGTATATTAGATATTCATCTTTTTTTCAATATTTGAATATACAGAATATATTTTTTATAACAGGTACTTCATTTACATTGATGATGTCATATCCCCTGGACCCCACAACTTTACAGGTTACAGAGAAAATTCAAGAACTTCTGCAAAATGTGGGACTTGGATAGAATCAATAATATATTTGTGAGCCCAGAGCAATGGATATATTGTGCAACATACTAAAGTGTGAATTTAATGGAAAACAAGTACATGTACTCATGTATTACATGTCTTTTTTAAAGACAATAATATTGTATAAATATAGAGGAAGTGTCATTGTTGATTATTCTAAGTTTTTGATATATCAAAATCAGTAAACATTTCTAAATGAAAATAAAATACCAATTTTATAACTTTAATCAATGTGTTTGAATTTCTCATTTTCTAACCCCCCCCCCCTCCCCCCCCCCCCCCCCCCCCCCCGTTGCACCCCCCTCCCAACTTCAATTCCTGATCCGCCCCTGAAATAACTTATAGAAACCTTCTTATTGTCATGTTCAATTTTCAAAGAGGTAATTTGGGAATGCTTAAACATTCTAAGTTATAAAAAGGTCAGTAGTTTATCTCTGCTGGCTGAATCTTTCTTCTCAATGCACCGAGTGCATATTCATGACGTCTATGTTCCTGCTCATTCTTTCTCCTCCATACCATGCAGTATATTAAAGGGGTTGGGATGTAATGGAGACATTTGTTTTAACAAATATAAATTGTATTTCAATTTTTTGTGGGGATTTTTATTTGGGAAAACTCTTGATATTAATCATCAAATATGATGACGTATGATAAATCTATATTCTGAGTGTAAGTGCACAAAGTTCAACAACGAGAACTACAACAAAATATAAGCTAAAATTTGAAATACATACTTTCTGTATTATATTTATTAATTTAAAAAAGGTATTACAAAGAATCTTCGAATTTCAGCAAGCTGTTTTTGATGGATTGTTTACAACATCTTTTAATAACCCTTTTTCTTACGAAAATGTGTAGTTTGTTAAAAGGGGGTGGGGTTAGGAATTTTTGCTAGTTCCATATTGAACCCCATTATGGTGTATAATTTTTTTCATATATTTTACTTACTAATAGACTGACCACTTAATGAAATAAAATAAGAAATTTGATGGGTAATTTTTTTGCAGCTTAAGCAAAGGTATGACCCTGTGTGCAAATATTGTGCACTGTTTTAAGGTAATTGGCCAATGTAGCTCTGTTGAAGTAATGTTGTTGCATGTTAATAATGATTGCTGAACTTGAAATTGATGTGTAATATACAATTATGTGAAAGGTTGTTTGGAACCATATATGACAAGTTATGATCCTTTTTACAATAAAAATGTTATAGCTCTATTTGTATATTGCTCTCTACTTATTTTTCTTCACTTTTTACGCTTTACAAGGACTAAAGAAGGTGTTGTTAAAATCGCCATATTTCTCAAAAACAAGGTCGATTACCTACATTGATTTTTTATTATGTTTTATATCGAAGCTTCATCATAAACATATATCAAAATAAAAAAAAATTCAATGGTTAATTTTTTTAGCATCAACCTATCAATCTCTACCTTAAAGGACACATCGCATGTTTTTAAACTTTTTAATTTTTTCAGCAAAATTAATTCATTTCATGCCTAAAACTACTTTACGTGTGTTTTAAATGAAACAGTTTGCGTAGTTTTCGAGTTTGAAAGCGATGAAATTCAAATCTTGCGATATGCATATTTTCTTCGATATTTTACGCGCCATTATCTGTGACGTCATATGCGACCTCGAGCGAGAAGATTTGAAAACAGTTGATAGCCATTTCATAAACAGATTAGATTTAATTGACAAACAAACAATTATCACAATAACAGCTTGTAAATAACACTGCATTAGGGTGTTTTGTGCCGTTTAAGGGTGTACTTGCTGTCAGTAGAGAGGATTTGGACTGTGTTTTTATCAATTTTCGAAGGAATGTATGAGGGACAAGACGTGAATATTTTTTGTCGGCACAACGACTTTGCCATAAAAACCCCCAGTAAAATTTGTCCCTGTACTTTTTCTAACAAGCACTTGGACAAATACGTAGATAAACTGCGAGAAAGTGGTTCTATCGAAGCTACGCACTGTAACATATAGGCCTACGGCATATGCTTTCCGTTCTGCTCTCGAATTCAATACACACTCGCACCAACTGACCTTCACCTTGTAACAACATAGGCAGAACTTTGCTAGCAGTGTCTACCAACTGGTAGTTTTAAAAAAGAAATTTAAAGATAAAAGATAATTGAACTTTCAATTATAAATAATAAAATATAATATTTCCCGACTTTGAATTGAATTATAATGCTTTCATTTTTTTTTAAGGAACGCGTACATGTACGTGTTTACAACAACAGCACGCCACGCTCCCACTTCCTACGTAACAAAAATTAATGATTAGGCCTAATAAAATTGCTTTAATAAAATAATTTAAAAGTATTGTGATTTTCACAATAAGTTTGATCATTATTATTATTTTTTCTTTTTCGAAATGCACCCATGACAGTAGGCCTAGTTGTCAATGATACATAATCGTATCATAATTTAGGCCTATCTAACTTCTCCAAAAATAAATTTAATAATAATTGCACTGTTTATTTTAGAAAAGCAACAACGCTAATTACAGTTGTTTACAGAAATGGCATTACCAAATTGTGTTTAGACAGGGATCCGATGTAAACATTATTTACTCGCAAATTTAAGCAGATTTCATACTCGCTTTTCTCGCTACATTTGGGTCGCTATTTGTATGCACTGGTGGCTAAAAGATATAAGACTCTGGAAATTTGTCAACATCGAAATAAATGTTATCCATGGTAAATAAATTAGGCCCCTAAAACCCGAGTTTTAAAAATATCTAACACTACTGTTACAACAAGTTGATCGACGAAGGTCGCATATGACGTCACTGTACCACGTGACTACCTATCTAATTAACTAGGCTTTTTGAAATCGGGGCTTAGATTTAAGTCCGTATTGTGGCTAATTATCGGAATACTTCAGCGAACGAACTATTACAATTAATTTCTATAAGCATAAGGAAGACAAAATGCATATAATTCTGTATACTTTGAAAACACGAGATGTGTCCTTTAAGAGAGCGTCGGAAGGACACGTTTAGATTAGAAAGTTGTTGAATATTTAGTAACTATGGCGGATTACCGTTCGTAGGACCTCACTGCGCTTAGAGACGAACTTAGAAAACGCATTGCAAGACTCTCTGGGCGGAAAGGGAAGCACGTTGAGAGTTTCAGCTGCAACCGAATTTTCTCTGTCACATCGATTAAATAAAGACATTCAATACACATTGAACGTTTTTCATTATAAACTACTTCATAATTAAGTTTACATGCTTAAACAGTAGTTTAGGTTGAATATATAATATACAATACATCAGAATTCTTTATAAGTTGTTGAATTGCATATGTTTAAAACAATAAGATGCGGACACCCCCCCCCCCCCCTCTCTCTCTCTCGATCGAGGATTAAGAATATCAATCATCAAATATATCCATATACCTCTGAATTTCTATTATTAAGCTGTTAAAATGTGTAGTAATAGTGAATGTATATGTATAACTTCTCTTTAACAGTTTATTTGCGTGTTTTAACTTATATCACTTACGTGATGACGTCACGGTTGGTAAACAGTCCTTGCGATTAACTTTTTATTAGTCCATATTATAGGGCAAGCGAGAGCATAAAAATTGGCAGGTCAAATAAATTTTACTACCCCATATGCTAGGTGTACAATAATGATTCAAAATTTCGAGTTTCTACATTTTAATTGAATATTACAATTTGGATTGCAATAAGACGGAAGTTCAAGCTTTCTTTCAACTTCTAAATTCACGTCTCCATCCATATACTATGACTGATATACTATGAGTTGGTTGTACTCTGCGTGAAAAGCACGACTGTATCCTGCGTATAGGAATGGTTGTATCCAAATGACGTTTGTCCATGGTGTTGCAGGAAACTGATGTAGGCCTACATAATTTGACCCGTGTTTACTTTCACGTATAAGGATTTATCATGTTTGTACCATGACAGTTCATGGTATGAGTGATTTTATACTAAAATACATCACTTAACAAATGTAGTACACTTTTCAATTTGAAGGTCAATTTGAATGTTCATACTTCAGATTGAAATCGAAGTTACAAGTGAATATTGAAAAACGCAATGCAATGATTTTTTTAAAAATAAAAAACCACAATGAACAATAGGCCTGTGTGTGGCTTTTATATAAACACAACATTGTATATATGACAGTGAAATTTGTATTTACTTCACTTGGATAAATTTATAGCTTTATGAATTTGCATTTAATTTTGATAAAAGTAGATATGATTCAAATTTTATTTCTAAAAAATTCAGAAATATCTTAATCTCTTGATATGCATTTTTCTTCTGGTTTGCGCCAACAGTTAAAATAGGCTAGGACTGTCCGTGGGTCAGTTGATAAACATGACATAACAACATAACTATTTTGATAATGCAAACTTCGATAAGTTATGAAAGTTCGACAATATCATCCCATATTTTGATTAATTCCATACGTATTGACTATTGAAAAATCTAGACTCGTTTTCCCTGAAATTCAAACAATATTTTACAACACTTTTTGAATTATAACAAAATTAACAATGAAAGTAAAGTGTTGAAATTAATTTACAATCCAGTCATCAAAAACGAAAACAAGAGCTAGGAATATTCACTGCCTTACAGTTACAGTCTGATTATAGCCACCCCTCCATTACAGTCGCGTCGTCGTACCAAGGGAGGTGGGGGGGGGGGTGCTGGTAGCAATTCATATTTTGATTACCTTGGTTAACTCTAAAATTAATTTTTAAATGACATCTGAAATATATTTTTGTACCATACTTCGTTTATACATTGATGACTCAAATTTCCCCTGTTCGATTATAGATCTAGTCTAGAAGGGGGGGGGGGGGGGGGGGGGGGGGAGTCATAGAATTATAAGATCATTGATGACTGTATCACTAAGGATAGATAAAATTTCAGCATAAAACATTCATGCAGAATATTACGATCTACTGAGCAAATGTTTAATCCCCCGTAAATACTTTCTGCAATAAAGTCGTCATCTGATATCTGTGTAGTCGGACGTGGACTGAACTGAAGACTGAAGTTTATAGCGCACGACGCTGAGTGGAACTTAAAACGATCGTTGTCGCTGTCACATATGACGGCAATGAACCAGTTGAATTTTATAAAAGCTTCATATCTCGGGAATTCTACCCCCGCTCCCTATTTGCACAACAAAAACCTTACAATCTCTCATAAATCTTATGTACACCGGAAGTCAACAAGGACGTAAACGAGTCTTGCGCCACCTATGTTTGAAATAGGGGAAACAACTGACAAATATTCGCAATTAACCTTACCTCCCATGAGGTGCAATGGTCGGTGCAAACATTAAGAAATCCTCCTACTTTATAGAATGTGTTGATGTTCTAACTATAATAAAATAGGTATTTACTGTAGAGTTATAATTAATTGCATGAATGAATATTTACTCTTACGTATTTTATAAAGTGTAATACATTCATTCTCTCCTTTAAAAGTTAAACACATTAATTTGAATCTTATTTAATTATATATCAATTATTTACAGCATTCGTGCAAACTTGCAAAGATCATTCACTCTTCATATTGTCTATCATTCAAACATTCACTCAGACAAGATAAAGTAGTGAAAATAAAGAAATAGTGCATCCTAACTTTAATACTAACCTGCTCAAATACAATAAATCTGCATCCAATAAATCAATCCACTAGTAAAGAACAAACTACTATATGAAACTTTTATCGAACAACCCTTCTGTGCCACTTACGCATGAAAACCAGAATACCTGTCCTCAAAAGAAATTTCCCTCCTAAAAACCATGTGACCAAGCTAGAGTGATCTATAAATAGTAACAATTATCCTAAAGAAAAACCTGTTCTGCATAGTAAGCAGTAAAATTTAATAAGTAATGAAATAACAAGACAAACACAAGTCATAGTTATAATAATGATTTCAATTAGATAAAACTTTATTCTCATATCAAAATTCAAAACTCTGTAAAGAAATTGAATTAAAGCAATTTATTTTCAATAAATAAAATCCCTGAAATAAAGTATTAAAAACATGTAAAATTCACTCTATTACATGAATACGACTTTAAATGTTAAACAATTGACCACAGCAGGGTAAACAGCTGTCCGATGTACTTTATTACATAATCACCGACTTTTTTGCAGCCATAAATTACCTGAGGCTGTGACCAGCTCTGTGTGCACTGGAGCGACGCGAGATTTCCGGTCGCACGCGTTGACTGAATAAACAGATTTTGACTGACTGCATAAACAAACAGGCGATAATGTGTCACTGACAAAGGATTAAAAATACAATTTATTGCAAAAAGGGATTTTCGCCACTTTCAATTTTTTTTCGCCATTTTTGAAAAAAATTCGCCATTGGCGAAAATGGCGAAGCCCAGCTCGAGCACTGCCGCAAATATCTGCTTTATTTATGTGTCAGAATCAAATCAAACTTTTTTATATAATCCATTGTACCATGATAATATATCACAAGTGAAGCAATGTTTTCATTCCTGATACGTATGTATGTATGTTTGTTGTTCAATACGAAAGATCTGCGGTACGATATAACCTGAGTTGCAGAATTATTTCCCTTGACTTGTCGATGTTGGAAGTTTAAATTACCTGCAATGGCAAAAAATTCTTGTTTCATTTGTACCATTCTTGGACCTGTCGGCATGTTGATAAATTGCCTTGCCACCCAGCACAAACCACGGCACACGTCTCTTACTGCTCTGCATATGGAAGGTGGGGAAATAGAGGAAAAGGGGTTATTGGAATCTGTGCAATACCCCCCAAAAAGTGCTATACCCAGAAAAAAGTACACTATACCCAATACTGCGATAATATACACAGGATATCCTCTTAGATGGGTTGAGAAATGGTTATCTGGAAAAAATGGTACACTGAATTGGTACCGTTACCGTTATACAGCCAATTCATAGAAAAATCCAATACATCCGGCGCCATTGCTTGTGACGTATTGTAAGGTATACCACGCCCGATCAAATTAAAGACGATGGGTTTTTCTAAATTTATAAATTCAAATATATGTATATTTTTTTTATTTTTTAATATGAGTTGATGCCCCATCACCTGTCATTTTGTCACCAAAATGAATTCAATGGATTTTTAATTTTTTTTTTAATTAAATATCATGAATTTAACACCAGTATTTAATTATTTCAAACACTTTTTAATCTCAAAGGCAGGCATGAGTATGTAATTTAAGTGATTAAATAATTTTCTTGCAAGACAAATACACACTAATATAAATAAAGAAGTTAGCCATAAGAAAAACATGAATTTGAAATTTATTTAAACATACATAGTTTCCATATGTTCCCAGCTCTAGCCACGTGGAGGCCTCCTTTCTGTAGAGCCATAATTTCTTCTTCTTTTTTAATGAAAAATTTAAAGCCAAAGGACCAAAATCATGAAGAACACAACATACAAAAATTTAAAACACATAAAACATCTGTAAATTTACATTTATAATTTATTTTTTGCTTATGTTAAATAAAAAATATTGAAACCAAAGGAAACCAAACTATCAAAAATATAAGAGAAAAAAATTTAAAACATCTTTAGTTTTACATTTACAAACAAGAATTTCATTGGCATGTCATTTTCTGCTCATGTTAGATAAAAATATCGAAACCAAAGGACCAAAACTATAAATACGAGAGACAAAAATTAAAAATACACGAAACATCTTTAGTTTGTTTTTTAAATGAAGCAATGAAATATTTTAGGACCTTGACCATAAAAAGAACAGATCAATAGATGAAAAGAGATAGGAATATAAACACTTAATACCATAAAAAATATTTCAATATTACATAATTATAATTTTTTTTCAAAATAAAACAATCCGTTTCATATAAAAATCATTAAGATTATATATTTCATTACGATATCCTTGTTTGGGAAAAAGAGGATGCCAACAAAAACCATTACAACAAAACAAAAAAATAAATATTTAGAGAATTTTAAAAGACCATGTCCATATGAGATTCATAATTGGAAAAAAAAACATTTGTAACATTATATTAGCATAAAAAAGTTATGCAGCTAAAGGGCAGAACATATGAACATTAAAATTAACAAAATGCAAATGGAATGGGTGAGTAATAAGCCTGAAAGTAACCCTACTCAAAGTTCTAACCTACACAAGATCAAGCTGTATTCACTGGACACACCCGTCTGGCGGGGTAGGAATAAGCCTGAAAGTAACCCTGCTCTAAGTTCTCAAAATTTACTACATTATAATTAAAAAAAATGAATATGTAGGTTAGAACTTAGAGTAGGGTTACTTTCAGGCTTATTCCTCCCCCGACAGACGGGTGTGTCCAGTGAATACAGCTTGATCTTGTGTAGGTTAGAACTTAGAGTAGGGTTACTTTCAGGCTTATTCCTCCCCCGACAGACGGGTGTGTCCAGTGAATACAGCTTGATCTTGTGTAGGTTAGGAAGAAATTCAGTTGTTTCATTAAATGTTTGTAATTCTATAATAATGTTATTGTACAAATATAGTATTTACATTTTTTTATCTAGTGCATTTTTATGGCTTTGGTCCTTTGACTTTAATACTTTCTTTTTTACAAACAGAAAAATTGTATTATGTTAATGAAATACCATAGATTTTTTTGTGTAATTTACATTGTTGTCCACTACATTCTTTATGGTTTTGGTTATTACACTTCACTAATTTTATTTCACACAGTAGAAAAACAAATTATCAACAACTGAAATTGGTTAATGTTAGTATCACAAAATTTATTTATTTTTGATATAATTTTTTTGTATGTTCTACTCTTCATGGTTTTGGTCCTTTGGCTATAAATTTTTCATTTCAAAAACAGAAATTATGGCTCTACAGAAAGGAGGCCTTCACGTGGCTAGAGCTGGAAACATATGGAAACTATGAATGATTCAAAAATTCATATTTTTCTTATGGCTAACGTCCTGATTTGTATAAATATGATGGTGGTTACAAAGTGGTAAATTGTTTGCTTATTAAAAAACCATTTTATTATAGAGCAATGCATTGAAATCACTGACTTATTTATGTATCATTATTTCTCTCCCCCCCCCCCCCCTCATTAATATACATTTGACTATATTCCATATAGCACAAAGAAATTTATATTTCTCATCAAATCATACATATTTCATGTATACAAATAGCAAAATACCAAATGCCTGAGGTGTCATTGGAGGTTTATATAGGGTTTCAATAAACAGGGTCTTCTGTCAGTAGTTGTGTATACACAAAGGGGTGTTAAACAGGCTACAGTAACAGGATATGGGGGTCATGTGTTGGTAGCTGTGTATACACAATAGGGTGTCTTCAAAGAGTCAAGTTGTATCATTTACTTTCAATAATTAATGACCTTTATTGGGATTAAAAATATGATAAATGAAATCAATCACTTCTCAGCATTAAATTTAACTATATAATTCATTGAAAACAACTGTGATATCACAAAGCTGGCTTGTTTCTTGTTGTCTGGTGTCTGAACAACAGGTTTAGTGAGCATTTTTGTGACTTTTAGTCCAGTGAGGTTTTGTCCCGTGACTTTTTATCCCATCTAATCAAAAGTCATCATTGTGACTTTTTATCCTATCTGTCCTATTTAATCAATAAATTGTGACTTTGATTACATTGTCACAATTGTGACTTTGTCAATAAATCTGTAAGTGTAAGTATTACAGTAACTTAGACTTACACTTAGTAACTGTAAGTGTAAGTCACAATAAATTGTGACTTTGATTACATTGTCACAATTGTGACTTTGTCAATATATTGTGACTTTTTATCCTATCTGTCCTATCTAATCAAAAGTCATCATTGTGACTTTTTGTCCTGTGACTTTTTGTTCTACGGATTTTGTGACTTTCTGTCCGTAATCTAAATAACATTATACAGATTTTTAGCGGAATTTTATACTTTGATGCATATATTTTTTCTTTGAGCAGTCACTTACAATTCGCATCTTACAGTTCAACCATCTCATGCTTAAAGAAAAAAAGGTTTTAATGACTGATCCATACACAAATAAAGGGATCAGCATTATGGCCTTCATGAAATGGCATGGAATTCTCATCGTTGGATAAAGCAGAATTATATATATATATATATATATATATATATATACATAGTGTTTAGCTAAAACTCAGAATTCTTTTTATGCTGATATATATATAGATAGATAGATAGATAGATAGATAGATAAATTCTCAGTTAATGTACACAAATCTTTATTCTGAAAAAACAATTAAAGAATTCCAAAACTGTCCTTCTATACTTATTCATATTGCTAAATGTTTGCAGAAAAGACAAGACAAATATAATTATATGCATGTAATTATAATGCGTTTCATTTTTTACACAATGTCAAACATAAGCACCCTCAATACCAAGTAAATTAACACAATGTACGCTTCGCTGAGACCATGTATTCATTTTTGAAAGGTGATATTGCATTAGTGTCTCTATCAACACGTGTAATGTCTGATACGAAATTATGCTGCCAGAATATATTGAAAACATCAATGGAAACCGTGTTAAGATATTGTTGTCAAACATTATAAACTCAGACATAAAGGAAATCATACACATTCTGCACTCATGGGGTTCCAAAACAGATAACGCACACATAACGTACATTTCACGTTTGTAAAACTCATTTTCCATACTTAATTTTGGTATATATGTGTGTGTGTGTATGTGTCGACTTTCCGCTCTGTTGAGTGACATTTTCTGCAAATATGAATAGAGATGAAATTGTCTATATGGGGCTATCATAATCATCAAGTATAACTAGTATTGCCTTAACAATAAATATCCGTTGACCAGGGGGTATCATCGTTTTTCAAAGGAAGAAGGTCGGAATCACAAATTGAAAGTTTATTGGCTTCTCAAAACATCTTGACAAGCAGAAAAAATGGTGGATAATTTTTTATATAAATGTTCTATCGTCTTTATTCACAATTCTCAAGCTATAAATCGTATTTGTAAAGGATTTGATAGGACCACATTGAAACATCATATCTAATAGGAAAACCATCATTTACAACTGATATTTCATACAACATTTCACGTTCCTTCAATCTAGCATTGCTAACAGACGTACGTGTATGTTACAAACAATATATATTAATGTTTGGAATATTTGACACTATCATTCTCTGACAGTGGAAATAATGTATCATGATTGACGGAATGTAAAGTTCTATCTTCAATACAATTGAGTAGTTTATGATATAAGAAATGTACGTTACAATATATAAGGTGTATCCCCCCATAATGTCGTAATTATATGTAGTCAGAATCATCATCTACAATTTCAGAAATGGGAACAATATCGTCTAAAAATTGGCATATCCATGTTAAATTTGTTTACATCACCAGATTTCAAAATCAGTGATCTCGTCAAACTTGTATCCAATTACTAATTTCTGCATTGTTTCTGATTTCATTAGAATCTTAAACATAAAGAACTTCAAAACCACGCGGTCATATACTTTGTGCAAAGTTAGACAAATTTTTAACACAATGTCGTATGATTTGGTAACGTATGCTAGTCAGTAACGCAGGTTTCGAACAATGACATTTCATAATTTTTTTATATTCGATTACAAATACGCAAGATGAATGAAACGTACAGTATTTCATGTTTCATGTATTATACTATTTTCACCAGGCATATATTGCATTGAAAAACTCGTTTTTTCAAAACATGAAATACTGTACGTTTCATTCTTATCCATACGCTAAGAGAACACAATATTAAAATTTGGATAAATCAAAGGCTATACATGTATTCTCTTTTAAAATATGAAACCTATGGATCGGCGACATGACTTTATAAGATACACATTTACAGAGCTCCAGTTAATTTTTTATCACAAAGAGTATTTACCCCCTGATTTTCAAATCAATGAGTATTTTGCTTTTCAGAAGAATTCAAAAGTGTATTTTTTTAATTTACTGATTATCGTTGTTCTTTTGCACAGCACAGAAGATGTCACCAGATAAACGATACTTCTTCCGTTAAACTTGAACTTAAAGTTTATACTAAAAGGCCGCTCCAGCTATTTACGGAGAAAATCCTTTGTAGTTCTTTAATTTAAAACTATTCATTGTCATTTGAAATTTGATATTTATCATTGATGCATTAAATTTGAATATCTCAGACATTCAAGTCACATGATTATGATCTAATTTTGTATATCATTCGTCCACGATCGATAATACAAGAGTTTTTTTCCCTGTGCTTTCGACCGCACAATAACTCTTTAAGAAAAAAAGTATAACAATTAGGAATATATAATAGTGTTTTGAGTTAACTCTTCCAATTTTTCAAAATTGTGATTGTCATCCAAATGTATTTCATAGCGCTAAATATCATGTATGATCAAGCCCTGGGCTAACCTCACTTCATATGAATAGATAATTCATATTTATATCATACTACATGTATCACAAATACGCGGACTAATAAGCATTACTTTGGGAGTGTAAAGCGTATTTACATTCGCTAATGAGTAATTATACGCATGATTTTCAACTTAAATGCGTATTTGGTAAAATTTAATGAGTATTTACGCTGATACGCACCTTATCTGAGCTCTGCGATTTACCAATTTGAAAAACACACAATAGAACTTATCATTTTTTAACTCATTCATGCTATCGAACTTCATCAAAAAATCTGTTGTTATGCGTACCTTTTATATACCACTGATAATGAAATATAAAATACCTGCTCTGGCTTGTAACGTACGTTTCATTTCTGTACATAATGGTATTCCTTACTACAGTAGTTGGCCATAAGTAAGTTCACAAAGAGAATTTTCTCTATATATTTAATGCAAATCTATCTTTTTTTCAAAATCTTCTCTTACCCCCCCCCCCCCCCCCCAAATTACACATACTTATATAAATAGTATATACTCTCAAATTAAGATTCGTGTTAAAATCGTCATATCTTTACAATATATTGTCATATATTTATTCTTAAATTATTATATGCTACTTTGAATACTTCTGAGATCAGTGCTTTTTATTTCATCAAAATTGATGAAGAAATGCGGTCAGAAAAATTGTTTAAAAGTATATGGTTTTGTATTAAATATATAGTGAACATTTTCTTTGGAAACTTATTTATGACCTAGTACTGTATACTATGTTTACATATCAATGGATAAATATATGTTAATTTCCAGTTATGGCAACCATTCAGGGCCGTAAATTACATGGAGGTGGAGGAGGCAGCTGCCTCCTCCAACTTTTGAGCCAAAAAAAATTAAAATTTAAAGTTCATTAGAATTTATGTTGTTTCCAATAACTAAGAACATGATACCTCCCTTAAAAAGCATTCCAAATCTTTCTTTTAGAATGAGTTAGTCAAGTAACATCTTAGAAGGCCCTAGAATCAAGGATTTTGCACGAAACGTGTTCAGTGTGCACAAAATGTGCTCAGCGTCTGGGGGCCTGGGCGGCCTAATTTCCTGCCTCCTCCAAATTGAAGGTTAATTTACGGCCCTGCCATTTCTTTTAAAAATTCTCATTGAATTTCTAAATGGAATAGGTATGTACTAATAAAACAATTAAATAAGAGAAAACAAATACTACGTTAAAGGAGCCTGCATGTGCATATTTTTTTATACTTGCATACTGTACTTACTAAACTATAATTATACTGATTTGATTGCAGTTTTATATGTATTCAAGCAACAATATCATTTTCAGCTGTTTTTGAAACAGTTGGGTTAACTTATCTAATATATCAGGTTGTTAATTTAAATCCTGTCTACAATTAGTATTTCATGTATAAATGTAATTATAGATGTGTGCAGTGCAGAAGTGTTAACTTTGCTAGTATCAGTACCTCCGAATGATTGTTATTTATTTTCATTGTTATAATTAATTGCTTGTTTAACCTGTGGTGCATCCCCCCCCCCAACATTTAAACTACATCATCGTCTTTAATTTGATCGGGCGTGGTATACCTTATAATACGTCACAAGCAATGGCGCCGGCAAATGGCGCCAGATGTATTGGATTTTTCTATGAATTGGCTGTATAACGGTAACGGTACCAATTCAGTGTACCATTTTTTCCAGATAACCATTTTTCAACCCATCTAAGAGGATATCCTGTGTATATTATCGCAGTATTGGGTATAGTGTACTTTTTTCTGGGTATAGCACTTTTTGGGGGGTATTGCACAGATTCCAGGCACCGGAGGAAAAGGTGTCCGAAATCAGCGAGTAAAACCCACCAGTCGCTAAAAACCTCAGTGTTACGAGGACTTGAAGAAGGGGTGGTAGAGCGCAACTCCTCAGAGTTTCGCGTGTAAGAGAAGGGGCGAGCAAACCAGTGATATAAAGAACTGTATCAGGCCTAAATCGGTACCTCTTAAACACCTCTACTTCACACAAATTTTCTAATGGATTTTCGCGATCCACGAGTCTGTTATACGCTGACAATACCGGCGGCGACGACGTTGTGATCTGTTGTTGATCGCCATATTTGAGAGGTAAGATAAGATTTGAGACTACTAAGAAGGTATCTCAAGATTTAATCTCAGCTGAGTTATAAACCGATCTTAGATTTTTTTGAGAAATCCAAATATTTGAGTTTTCTCAGATTTGAGATTTTTCTCAGAAATTTGAGTAAAATCTCAGACTTAAGTCTGAGTTTGGACTTAAGATTTTTTCGAGAAATCCAGGCCAGGACGTCAAAGACTTCCTCACTTCAACTGATTGCCAAAGATTGCAACTGCTTAAGACATTTCTTTCGGAGAGCGAGTTAAAGCTGGTACAAGGTACCAGAATACATACTTGTTGTGACATTTGTGATACAGGATGTTCCTGTAATTCGATCATGTTCTTCGACAATTTTAGAAAAATATATGACAAATCTGTCTTTAGATGATGTAAATGTAATGGAAACCTCAAGCAGTGACAGTGATACTGATACTGTATCATATGAGTATGAATCTGATGAGGATCTTGATGAGATTAAATCAACTTAAGGTTCAAATTTACACAAAACTTGTTAGTGTTTATTTTTTAGGTAAAAATTGTATTGTTTACAGTTTCATAACAATGCAACAGTTAACTAATGATCAGATACAAAACTGTTTTATCAGTCTCTAAAAGACAATGTCCTGTTTTCTTCTGCATGATACTAATTATAATTATGTGTACCAGAATGAATTGAAGCATATATAAATTACAGAGTAATGTTGGAATTTGTGAAGAAACAGTAAACAACACATGGACCCGTTTTCTTTGGGTTGATCCAGTCTGGGGCAAAAATGGTAACAATTGGCATTGTAGTTTTTAAGAAGTAGTTACAAATGTAAAATTGTTAATGGATGACGCATGACGACAAACAAAGACCAACAGCAGTGAGTAATCAAAATTTGATTTTTTTTTTTTTTTAAAATATGGCCAACATCAAGTTGGATCTTCAAATATTGTAAGTTATCAAAGATGTTATTGATTAAATCCATGTTTATTCCATTTGAAAATTTAATTACTGTACATTGTATATGTGTGCATGTAAATTGGACAAGTCTTGGCGATAATCCTCCATAATATTTAATTTGATTTTATGTCTCATGTACCAGGTAGATAAACAATCACATCATTATAGTTGTTTATTCCTTAATCGACGGAATGGAAGTAAAGGTTTATGTCTGTATATCATGTTCACCAACTGTTTATAACTGTCTGCAAATGGATTGCTTTTCTGGACTAGTTCTCTGCACTTGAGCTTGCGTCCTTTATGTTGGGAAAAACCATCGATGTCAAAAAGGTCTTGTACAATCTTCCGAACATCAGATTTATATGAAGGTAGGTTGTGGAATCCTTTTCCTCTACGTACATCATTAATCATGTCCAAATTTTTCACAGCTTTGATTAAAAGAGGAAATTGTTTCGAGTGCGCAATTATACTCTCCTTTGTTTGGAATCCAGAACAAGTGTTTTTTGTATCTCTGTTGACTAGTTCTACATACTCATCTAGTGCCATGTTCGAGTTCTTCCCACCTGACAAATTTATACAGCGATTTGCAATAAGTGTCTCTGTTTGAGGAGGCGGCAAGGTTCCTGATACGAGGCCTGTTAAATGGATGCTGCCGATAAGATATTTTGTTTTGTGGGTCTTGTTGTACAGCGGGGTCTCGTACTTAGCTGAGCGAATAGATCTATAGCCATCAGCCATATCCACTGCCGTATCAAGATTTCGATGTAATGCTGACAGACGGAAAAGGGCTATCAAATAATCAAAAAGTTCATCTTGCAATAGGTTTGCTTGTTTACTTTTTCGTAATGCTGGTTTGGAATGGCCATGGACTTCTTTTTCATGAAATTCTGCACTTTTGATATGACAGTAAGTTTTTTCACAGTAGTGGCAGGAAAAGCGACCATCTTTAAAGTTCCCGAACCAATAATTTTCTTCATGATCTGGACCAGACAATACTTGTCGCAACTCTTCAAACAAGTCACTGTCTCCAAAAAACCACTTGTTCACATATGTTATTCATCCACTGTATTTTTTCCTCTCCTGTCCATTTGGAGAATTCATCAGGCAGTGGTATGCTCTCTGTTAAGTTAAGAAGTCCAAACTCTTTCAAGAAAAATGCACAACACATAGCATCAAATATAGTACGGTATAGCATTTTATATCCTCTGTAAGAGTTCTTTACTTTCCCCTTCACATTGCGTGCATTTAATATGTTCTTATAATAATACACTGTTCCTCTGTCATTTGCTGACTGGGTGCTGTATGTTTGCAACACAATTGCCTAAAAAAAAAAAAATTGGTATATTTTTACCTATATTCATATCAAGTTCAACATTATTAACAAGATCATACCACATCGCTCACCTGATATCATGTGAACAAAAGGAGGCCCATGGATCATATCGCTCACTTTAGTAACCTTGCATATTCGCATGTAAAATTGTGATCCCTATTGTGGTCCCATCTTACCCCTGGGGATTATGATGTTAAGAAACTCGAATCTCCATTATGTCGGGAAGCTTACAATACATGTAATGTTAACTTTTCTGGTCCATTGGTTCTTGTGAAGAATTTTGAATGACCCCACCCTATTTTTGTGATTATCTCCCCTTTGAAGGGGCCATGACCCTTCATTTGAATGAACTTGAATCCTATATATATAATAATATAGGTCTGTACTTTAGTCAGATTGGCAATGCACTCGTGTCATCACTACAACCCGACCTCAATATGACAATAAATTTAGATAGGACATTCTCATGATTCTGATAAAAATAACTACCGGAAGACTTGGTAAAACATAGACTCCGATATTTTTTTTTTTAGATAAATGAATAACAAAAACCTCATACTTGGAATTCAATTTAATCACCCCTATAGGTGAACAGGACTTGTGGCACATGTCGATATGCGATGTCCGACCTCTAAAGCATTTGTTTGACTCCGAGTTTTTTAAAAAATCATAAAAGAAAAATCCGGATAGAAACGGTGGTTGAAATCTGTCATTGATGTAAGCGTTTGTATGATTCAGAGTGCAAGTTTAAGAAAAGCGAATAGCGCATCACCGTATAAAACGGATACAATACGATCATAGTTTGTAAATCACCACTCGCTAATATTTTCGAGTGTCCACTATTTTTACTCGCTATTTTTCAAATGTACTCACATTTTGCGAGTATTCCTCGCTAATTTCGAGCCCTGCTTTAGCGTGTACTTTACACGTAATTTCCGAATCATTCAATGACGTCACTTGAAGAAGCACAGGCACCTGAAGTATGGACGCTACTACATGTACCCCCTTTTGATTTTTAGCTCAGCTAAGCCGAAGGCTCAAGTGAACTTTTCTGATCAAAATGTGTCCGTTGTCTGTCGTCGTTGTCATAAACTTTTCACATTTTCATCTTCTTCTCAAGAACCACAGGGCCAATTTCAACCAAACTTGCCACAACGCATCCTTGGGTGAAGGGCTTTCAAGTTTGTTCAAATGAAGGGCCATGTCCCTTTTCAAAGGGGAGATAATTACAAAAATGCAAAAATAGGATGGGGTCATTTAAAGATCTTCTTCTCAAGAACCACTGAGCCAGAAAAGCTGAAATTTTCATGAAAGCTTCCTGCCATAATGTAGATTTAAGTTTGTTCAAATCATGGTCCGCAGAGGTTGGATGGGGCCACAGTAGGGGGTCAAAGTTTTACATACTAATATATATGATGAATATTTAAAAATCTTCATCTCAAGAATATATCAGGAACATTTTTTAAAAAACTTCATCTCAAGAACCACTGAGCCATAAAAGCTGATATTTACATGAAAGCTTTCTGACATATTTCAGATTTCAGTTTGTTAAAATCATGGCCCCAAGGGGAGGATGGGGTCACAAGGGGGGGGGTCAAAGTTTTACATAAAGATAAATAGGGAAATTATATATGAGCCAAGTGACTCAGATGAGCAATGTGGCCCTTGGACCTCTTGTTTTTCATTGCAGCGATATTTTCTCCATAATGTGTGGATTCTCGAAATGATTTTAGCTATATGTACAGCTGAAATGAAGAGATTGTGCTTGACATGCGTATCTGTATAAAACTGTTACATCACCTCAGTTTGGAATATCACAAGTGCTTGGATTTTAACAGATGATTATTACACATTTAAAGCTATACATCGATTTGTATTCATATCTTAACACCTAAGTATCTGTATGGAATATGCGTTTTTCAAATTTTTAAAACTTCTTTTCGATCAAACCCATCCTCACAAGTCAAAGTTTTGTGATTACGTACCCTTCACACAGGGGTGTTGCTAAAACGCGGAATGGAAAACAGAATGGAAGACGGGAGTTAAGAATTAGAATGATTAATGTAGCTAACATAACATCAAAAAATCGGAAGAAAATACTTTATTATGATTAAAATCCAAAGTTTGGGAATTTGTATACAAGAGGTAAAACAATTTTACTTTGAATGTGAGAATATAAACTAACTTTATATGTAGAAATAACGGAAAATGAACGTTGTCAAAAAAGTTCCCTCCCTGATTCTACATGCCTGATTGGTACAACTCGATTCGTCACACCGGATTTAATACTTTTTTAAAATCAAGTACATTCCTGATATAGTTCGGACTGTATGCCATACTCAAATAGTGCATATGTATTTGTCATTTTGCAAGGAAAACAACTTCCAACCACTTGGAAAAAGTTCACTGTTTGAGATATTACGAGCTTGTGCTGCCTCAAAAAGAACCAATTTGCATGGCCTTGACAATATTGCAGCTGAGGGAGTGGAAGCTTTTAAAATACTCCATGAAATTGTGAATACCCTCAAAATGGAAGCAGTGATAAGTGATGAGTGTCAAAAGGAACTGAACTCTGCATTGACAGCCAGCAGAATCTACATGAAGACTGATTTTAAGCTCCACATCAACAACTCAGATTTATGTGCGGATCACTGTATCAGTTGGAGTCTGAGTGGACAGGACACTAATTTCCAAATTCAGTGCAATCATATGACACCCTAATTTGTGACACATGTCAAGTTTTGAAAGATGTGCTTTTTGAATTATCAACCATTGTAATGGAAATGAAAAATGAGGAAAACAAAGACGAATACAACAAAATAATATCAGACTCAATAACACATATACATGTATACAACTGGAAATCTCATATTGTAAGAGCTGTAAACCAAGATCAGTTTAGATTGGATACCATTGAACAACTGCAGGAAGACCAATGCTTATTTATCATCATGGATTGGGCCATGAAGTTTCTTCCGATGAAATACCGGGAAACACAGAGTGATTGGTTTGGCCAAAGAGGTAGAAACTGGCATGTGATAGTGTGCATATACAAAGGCATTGATGGATCAGTAAATGTAAGTTCATTATGTTTAAAATGACCTATTAACTAAAATTGCAGAACGGCCAAACCAATTTTATTTGTATATAATATACAAGAAATCAATGGAATGTAAAATGCTATCATGGCTATAACAGGCACTTCCTGCTTCATCACGTGATATAAAGCATGTTATTTTATTGTGTTTTTAAAAAAAACAAACCAAATTTTTAATTAATTATGTTTCTTTGCAGTATAGAACTTACACCCATGTGTTTGATGCTGTCAAACAGGATTGGTTCTGTGTAGCTTCCATATTGGAGCACACCTTAACTACAATCAAGGAGCAACTTCCCCAGACAAAGAGAATAAGCTTACGCTCATATAATGCAGGCTGTTATAACTGCGGACATCTTTGGTTAAGCATACCAGAAATCAGCAAGAGGACCGGTATGTACTTCTAAAATTACTCAGTGCACATTCATAGGTACATTGAGGATCCCTAGTCCATATGTGACATCTATATTTTTATGTCACTATTTCCAAATACAGAAAAACTATCTGAAATGGCAAAATGCTCCTTTTGAATGAATCATTTGCAGATATCAGGGAATTCATCGTATGAGAGTTATTGCCCTTGAAAGCATTTTTTTCAATACCTCTCAAGAACCTTAGAAATTTAGGGCTATGATCGACCCGTATGGCCATTGAGCTAGGAGGATTCTTCCAAAGGACCGCCTCTTTTAGTCCCCTCTTACAACAAGAATGGGATACTTAGTGTTCGAAATTGATGACATAGACCTCATCGATTGGCATAGACCGAAACATAGAAAAAAATAACACAAATTTAAAAAAATTTCATTTATGTCTAATGTACTTATAGAAGCATATTCTCTTTCCATCTCCATAACAATATCCTCCTTTCCTGGGTACTGAGGACCTACACTGTATCATAATCTGGATCACCATAGGATTTCCATAAAAATGGGTAGGGTTTTCCATCTTAATCGTAAAATTTTGTATTTATAGGAATACACATTCAAGAGTATTGTTACTCAGAAGCGCAAGCAGGGAAATCATACTGTGATTCAAAAATTGCACATATGAGAACAAAAATGAAATCCTGGGTTACAAGTGGAAAGAACATCTTGACATCTTCTGATATGAAAACAGCTCTTGACCATGGAAAAGGTATTTATCAAAATTCTTTGAGCCCATGGAATATATTTGCATGTAAAAAATTTATCCCTATTGTGGCCCCATTCTACTCACAGGGGCCATATTTTTACAAACTTGAATCTCTACTATGACAGGAAGCTTTCATGTAAATTAAACAGCAATTCTGGTCCAGTGGTTCTTGAAAAGATTTTTAAATGATCCTCCCTGTTTTTTGTGTTTTTGTGATTATTTCCCCTTTGAAGGGGTCATGGCCCCTCATTTGAACAAACTTGAGAGCCCTTCACCCAAGGATAATTTTTGCCAAGTTTAGTTGAAATTGGCCCAGTGGTTCTGAAAAAGTAAAAAATAATGGCCAATACCAGAATTACTTAGCTGCCATATGGGAGCATCAGTCATTCACGACCACATCTTGTTAATTTATTGTAATTTTCATCAAGCTCATGAAATATTTGTGTTCACATGAATTGTAAAAATATCCTTCTATGTTTGTATTCAAAGGTGTAGCTGGTTGTCAAGTTGCTGAATGCACAGTAGACACTTCAAAACAATCACTGACCACCCATAAAATAAAAAATGTATCTGACTTTAGTCATGTAAGTTTTAAAGAGACTGGCATCACTTTGAAAAAAGCTTATAACATTGGTCATGGGAAATTCATTTCCTATGATGATCTTGACAAACTGTCTTCAGGAAAATTTGTTATATCAGGATGTATTGTTATTTCCAACTTTGACATGCCTCCGATTGTGACAGGAAAGATTATACCAAAAAAAGCCAGTGCTACAATTCAAGAAGATAGAGAAGAAATTACAGTCGTGACCATACATACAGTACAAGTATCTGACACTTTATTTCACTGCACTGTCTTAGGTTGTACTAAAATGTTTGCAACATATGCAGGTTTTCAAAACCATATCCTTATTGGAAAACATACAATTAAATTAGAAAGAGAAACAACTTATGACAAAATTAGACACCAGTGGGTTCAAATATGCAATGAGGTAGTGTTCAAATGCAAAAATACATGTATAACAACACATTCAGGGGATAACAACATCAACGATTCTAGGATGGGGTGGGCTCTACGGAGACCCAGAAAAGTGACTCGATTCCACGAGAAGATAAGAGCATATCTTGTTCGGAAGTTTCAAGAGGGTAAAACATCCGGTCATAAATGTAACCCTGCTGATGTTGCAAAAGACATGAAAAGGGCAAGAGATTCAAATGGTCAGAAATGCTTTACAACAGATCAATGGCTGAGTGTTGCCCAAATAACATCCTATTTCTCAAGATTATCTAAATTTGATGTCAAAACAGAGAAGGAAAATTCAAAGAGTGAATATGATGATGATGATTTGATTGCCGCCCTTGCTGCTATTGAGGAAGAAGACATTGTGAACAAGATTCATTCAGCCTGATATTCAATAATCAACAAATGTACACATATAAAATAAGAGGATTTCTTAAAACCCTAGGGATGCAAAATTCACAATTATGGTACATCCTTTACCATGTTTACTGTTTTTCCTAATCATTCATTCAATTTTCATACTGTTTCAGCAAAAGTCAAAAAATCTTTCATATAATAAAGATAACAATCACTATAATAACTTTGGCTTCACCCTGGAACCAAACCCTTACTCCTAGGAATCATGAAATTTACAATTTTGGTAAAGAACTATAAAGGGTTGTCCAATATATAGGTTTTTTAATACCTGTAAATATAGGAATGTACTCCAGTCTTAACGATCATAATTGCTTTAAACAAATATTAAATGAGGAAAATGTCATAAAAACTTTGTTAAACAGGTATATAAGATTTTTGTATGGTGTTCAATAATTTTTTTTGTCTGCTTCATGTGCATCAGGTAGATATATGTATGTAAATATGTTTCAAAACAATTAGAGACAGCTATTTCATTCAGGGGTTTGAATCCAAAATTGTACAAAGGTACATGTACTAACTTGGGTCGCAAGTTTGCAACCCCTTCCTTCAAACATTTTCATGATCCACCCTGCTTTGTACATATGTTTGTTGCTTGTTTATTCTTTATGAAATATTAACTTCTAGTTTCAAAGTTAATTCGAAAATTTGTCCTTGTACAGTGTTTAAAGGGTTAAACTACTATTTGAAAGTTTTATTTAGCTATTTTTATGCTCCATGGAATGAAGTGATGAAATAATACAACGTAATTTACAATATTCCTTCCTAATTACATGTTCTATTTTCTATATGTTGTCCATAAAACATAGTTATTATTTTTCAAATAAAACTAGTACGTTTAGTTTTAACTTTGAATGTAACCTTTAATCACATTTTGTATACTAATATTTTCCCTCCACTTTTGAATCTTATCAATGTCCTTGAATGTATTTACAATTTTGTTTTCCTGAAGAAATACTTATTAAAATGCCTGTTCATTTCTTTACACGTCTGTTGAGTCCCTATATGTCCGCCTGCACAATATGTCCGCCCAATTTTGGACAAAACTGTCCTTATATGTCCGCCTGCACTAAATGTCCGCCCAATTTTTTGTCCAAACTGTCACTATATGTCCGCCTGCACAATATGTCCGCCCAATTTTGGACCAAACTGTCCTTATATGTCCGCCTGCACTAAATGTCCGCCCAATTTTTTGTCCAAACTGTCACTATATGTCCGCCCAATTTCTTGTCCAAACTGTCACTATATGTCCGCCCAATTTTGGACCAAACTGTCCTTATATGTCCGCCTGCACTAAATGTCCGCCCAATTTTTTGTCCAAACTGTCACTATATGTCCGCATGCACAAAATGTCCGTTTACTTTTGTAACGAAATGTCACAATATGTCCACCTATAAGAATTTGATTACTATAATATTTCGATGTAATTATATCAGTATGAAATACATAATTTCGACATTTATACAGTAATGTGTATTTATGTGAATCACTGTAGGGCCTAATTATTTAGCTTATATCAACTTGGCAGTGATTGTGCATCGATAATTTGGTTTTGTTATGAGACATTTCCGTTATGTTCTTATCATATCGAATTTTCATTTCATATTGGAAGGAAAAGGTTAACTGCCATATGTAGATATCTTAGCTAGACTTAAAATGTCCGAAAGGGACAATTTGCATCATTTACAACTATTGTAGCATTCTTGGGATCCGTGTAGTATTTAATTATAGCTACATTTCCAATGTTTTTGCCTTTGATATCGTTGCAATTTGTAATGAAAACAATTTCTTCATAAATATGATGCATTTGTGAACAATGTGCGTCTGAGTCTCAACAAATATAGTATGTCTACTTTAACGGCTGGGAATATCCGACAAAAATGAAAGTATAATGTAAAGAAATAAACGATGGTATAAACAGCAACGCTTCACACTGGCATGCTTAACTGCATTATAAAGTACAACTAAGTACTTTACTGTCAGAATTCACCACATTGCATGAAGAGAACTGTAACGAAATATAGTATACATAAGTTTTGACAAGTTTCGGTGTGGTTTCCACTCTCGGAAACTTTATCTTAGTTTACAATTGTTTTTTCCGCTCTGCGTAAACTTCTTAGAAACTATTTCTGATAAAATTGTTGTAACACAATACATATCATGCTTTACATATCCTAAGTCAGAATCTGACTTTTAAAGAAATTTATTAAGTACAGCAAGTCATGCAAAATTTTGTTTGTTTCTATTCATACTTACAGTTTAGACCATCAGTTATGCAGGCGCAATAAATCACGAACACTGGCAGTTTTTGTCATGGCTTATTATATAAATCCAATGATTCATTGAACAATAATATCAACATTTTGAATAAGTGACTATACAAAACAATGATGTGATTATAACTTCTTCCGTTTTAATGAGGCAGAATCTAATTGGTTACTTGCACAATGACAAAGATACAGAATGATGATTATGATATGCAAAAACAATGATCTACAGCGACTTTCTCAATAGTGTATGGCATAGCAAGTTGAATGTAAACGATAAAATGACAGAATCCCAATTATTGGTCCCAGGCCCAGGAAAATAACGAAAAGTCTATGCATGGCGGACTTCTAACATCAATGTTTGGCCAAAAAATCTCACGAGTCCCATGATAATAATCCTCCTATATTAAAAAGCCACGACACTTTTGGTTGTATACAGTTGAATATCTCTGGCGGTTGCCCAAAACCTGAAAAAAGTATAAAAAAAAAATACATTAATATGAAATGCGAAAATGGTGTTGGGTGGGATGGGTGTTGCTTGTAACGGCGACCAAAAGGAATACTCTGATATAGCGAATTTCTGCGGACAATCTATAAAAATTCGCTATATGCGTAATTCGCTATACACTTATAGCGAATTCATAATTCAAATATAACAAATTCGTTATAAAACTGATTTGTTCTACATGTATATCATTTGTATAAGAAAGCACAAATCGATATAATTGTGTTTGTATTGTCTCTAAGAGAAATTAAGCTTACGTATTTTCGAGAAGAAATATTTTATACAAGAACTATACACACTGATTTATATATGATAAATTTTCTTGATGGATTATTAAGTCACCCAAGAACATGTCGAAAGAAAAATGTCAACAAAATTATGTGCAATACATACAAACAGTCTATCGCAGTTGTCATTTACTTGTTGCTTTACACAAATAAAGGAGTGTACGATAAAATAAATGCAATCTAACTTCAATTTTAATTAACGAGAAAGTAAACAATACCAACAATATATCTGCTAAACGTATGTGTAATTATTGTTTTGTATTAAAAATCTCTTTCGAAAAAAATACAAACAAAAATTTCGTAATAAATGTAGGTCCTTTAAGGCAATGGAAAGCGATTGTTAAAAATCACAACGAGTTTAAAATGAAACAAATTCGTTATAAAAGGTGATTTTTACGTTTATTTTTAATTCAAGGGGAATAGAAATCTACTTCGTTATGCCCGTAAATTCGCTATATCCGTGTTCATTATAGACTCAGATTTTAATATAGAATATATAAAGAATTTGCCGGGGAAATCAATTTTACTTCGCTATAGCCGTAATTTCGCTATATTCGAGTTTTACTGTACACATATAACACACATGCTAGGATTATAGAGGTAAAAGTAGATACCAAACATTTTGCATCTCTCGCGTTACACACAAGTTTCTTTCATTTATTTTAAATCTTATTTTACCAGACATATTGTTGAAACAAGTGAATATTCTTAAAGTGGGGCTTCACCTAACAATGTTGTTTTTCCCATGAAGTTCCCTAGTGACCGTAAACCTTTTGACCCCAAAATCAATCGAGATAAGTGCTCCCCTTATAATGAAGCTATATGTGAAATATCATCGAGCCGAAAGTATCTACCAGGTACATAGTTTTTCTGTTATGCTACCTTGACGTTTGATCCCAAAATCTTATTCAATCAATAAAGCAAAAATTGCAGCCTTTAGATATCAAAATATTCACTAACAAATCCTGTATATAGAGATATATGAAAATGATTACAATATATTGTTTTCGTAATGTTGCTTAAATACCAACATCCTTCACCACTCTAAAAACCGTACTTCAGTTAAAACCTTTGATGTAATTTGAAACAAAGGAAATTATTCAAAAGACAGGAAATAGTGCAACAACAGGGTTGCAGGGAGACTGAATGAAGATATTAGCAACAGCAAAACAATTTCACACTATCGGAAGCATTAAAATTTCAAAACATCTTCGACAATTCATAACAAAATAAATATAAACTCCTAAAATACCGAAACCAATGATAAATCATATGTATATCAGTAGTTTGTATGCATACAGAAACTTGGCGCAGATACGCAGAAATTTGATGTAAATATGCAGAAACTTCGCGTAAAACACGTGTCATCAACAGTGCATTGTTATGAAGAATGAATGATTTGTTGTAAATGTAGTGTGTATCTCTGATTCATCAAGCTATAACCATGATAACCACTGCTTATAGACACTTTGGTTTGGTGGGTAAAGAAAGAATATATCCGAAAAGTAACCCTACTCTAATTTCTAACCTACACAATATCAAGCTGTATTCACTGGACACACCCGTCTGGCGGGGGAGGAATAAGCCTGAAAGTAACCCTACTCTAATTTCTAACCTACACAATATCAAGCTGTATTCACTGGACACACCCGTCTGGCGGGGAAGGAATAAGCCTGAAAGTAACCCTACTCTAATTTCTAACCTACACAATATCAAGCTGTATTCACTGGACACACCCGTCTGGCGGGAGAGGAATAAGCCTGAAAGTAACCCTACTCTAATTTCTAACCTACACAATACCAAGCTGTATTCACTGGACACACCCGTCTGGCGGGGGAGGAATAAGCCTGAAAGTAACCCTACTCTAATTTCTAACCTACACAATACCAAGCTGTATTCACTGGAGTGACACACACCTGTCTGGCGGGGAAGGAATAAGCCTGAAAGTAACCCTATAGAATATATAAAGAATTTGCCGGGGAAATCAATTTTACTTCGCTATAGCCGTAATTTCGCTATATTCGAGTTTTCATACGTAAACGAGTTATGTTTGGTTTTTACAACTTTTCCCTGTTCAAACTTTGGTTTAGCTTTTTTGTAATTCCCGTGTGCCTGCGCTTTTACGAATACATTATCACCGATAATATCTATATGCACTTAAACAATGAAATGCTTTTCTTTTGTTTCATTGGATGATAAGGGTAGCAAGCATTGCAAAAAAAAAAACCACATAACACGCGTAAGCGGGTTATGCAAATGCTTTCTGCAATGATTGCTACCTTCCTCACTCGATGAAACAACAACAAAAAGACATTTTATTGTTTATATGTTTTTTGGATTTTTTAAAACATAAACTAGAATTTCAAGTTCTAAATATCATATAGTTGATCCATTTGTTACGTTAAACAGAACAGCCAATGTACCCTTTGACCTCGATGACGCTCCATATATTTGGTAATGAATATGCAGAAAACCGAAGTGAACTACTTTGCAACAAACATGTATTTATTGTATGCTGAAAGCAATGTCAATTTCAAAAGAAATATAAGACAAAAGATTCAGTGAATATAATTTGTTTCTTAATCGAAATTATACATGTATATCCGGTAGCGGATTTAGGAGGGTATATCTATGGAAATCATGGTCATCTCTTTTGCTTTCTCTCTAACACATCATCCCTTTCAACATACGAAACGTAAAGTTTGTGGGGGGGGGGGGGGGGGGGGGTATTGAAATCACCTTATCCACCTGTTTGTAAATCTGTGATTTTCTTTACTTTCATCGTATCTAACAATAAACATTTATGTTGATTTAAATCATTCAAAACTGTTTATTATCCTTTCGTTGTTCATTAAATACCTTAAATTTTCACATTGAGATAATACATGTACTGTACATTCACTGGTTATTATTCCACATTGAGACAATACATGTACTGTACATTCACTGGTTATTATTTCAAAAAATGCAGAATTCTCAGTCTTTTCGTCAATTCAAGTTAGTTTGAGTTAATTTTTTGAATTGGGATTCTTTGGGGGTATTTATGGCTATAGAACTCTTTTTGATCCAACTTTCATCTATAAACATTTGAAATGAAAAAGTAAAAATACTTACAATAGTAGTTTCATCTTTAACCGACAGGTAGGTCACCGCGGGGGTCAGCAAAGTGATCGTAAAAAAACAAATCCCACTCGTAGCCGCTGTCAGATAAGTCGGACCAAAACAAAGTCGGACTACAACAAAGTCGGACTATTACAAAGTCGGACCAAAACAAAGTCGGACTATTACAAAGTCGGACTACCGATAAATAGAATATAACTCGGTCAATTTAATAATGAGCAGATAATGATCCTTAAAGAACTTAACCTTGGTCTGGAAAAACGATTGCTGCAACCACTGGCAACACAGAATATGCGATACCGGTGAGTGTATATATTTTTATATTAAATAAGTTATTTACACATGTATATCTTCACATGTTTATAAGCAAATTCATAGGTCTTTAGAAGCGCTAGGTTTTGAATGAAAGATAAATTTCATCCATAGAAAACAAGTTTGTATGAAACAATTTGATTCATCAAAATTTTGATTATGTAGTAGCCAGTTCTAATGCTATTTTATTCACAGGAACATTAAATACATTAAATATTGCAGAAATTTATCATTATGTATCATAGTTGATTTAGACAAATACTTACTACTTATTTTTTCTAACGATTTACGCTAATAATTGCTTATATTAAAATATTTTATGTAATCCTTTGGTTTGCTACACAAGTTATTGAAGTAACAGTATAGAGTAATACACTCCATGAAAATTGTGAATTCCATTTCCATTGCTCTTTTGAACTTTCGACACAATGTAAAGAGAAGAGATTAAACAGATATATGTTTTCTCTTTCATTGGAACATATGCTTTATTGCAAAACTGTCTATAGCATATAATAAATAATATATAAAATATGTAACTGCAATCATACATAATCTTTAAACCAATATACAATTAAAATTTACACCCAGCCCGTCGGGCCTATACATGTGTGTCAATTTAAACATAATTAATTTGGTAATAAAGGTACATGAAAACTATTCAGTTTCAAGAAAAGATAGCGCATGTGTTTTGTATATTAACATATTAAAATAATGAATTGTTGAGACTCTGAGAAGTATAAACGTTCCTTTGCTTTAATTGTGTAATTTATATTCATTTGTTACCATCAAATTTCAAATTTTTGTTTTAAAAATTCTGTAATAAGCATTTCTCTATCAAAATCATACACATTGAGTAAAGTGAATTAATAGATAAAATAGTTGCTACTATTGCATTTATTTATTGTATATGTATTGACGTCGTGCACTGTTGAATGGGTGTCTTGAAAAACGTATTACATAGCATTATGGTAGCATTTACGCTGTTTTATGTGAATGAAAACACTTTATTATTCGAAAGTTGCATATCATTTTGACGACAGTTTTACAATCTATCCATTCGATATCAATACCCGTCATTAAAATACGAATTATTGAATCTATTAGCTTGGATATTCTAATATTTACGTAAATATAAAATGTACAAAGGTAACGACAGTGTCGCAAATACTTTACCAAAATGTTGATAGCTTTCTTAAAACTAATGATACAAACATAAAAATTTTAAGAATAACTAAGATGGTGATTTTGATAATATAAGTTATTAAGATTGTGATGTCATCTATAAGCCTTAACGTTAGGAAAATAGACCATGTCCATGATACATTATGTAGGTACATTTGGATATTTGAAATAATTCTGAATTATTTTTTTCAAAATTTGAATTGATATTTGGATAAGTGATATACTTAAGAAACGATTAATATTGTAGCATAGGTGTTTGCTATGTGGATTATTCATTGCGGTTATGCTAGTTAGATTATGTGTCACAATTCTATAATGCCTGTTAATATAGTTTTTTGGTTATATTAAGTTAATGGTCGTTGTTAAATTAAAACGATTTTAGAAATAGGTTTTTGAACAAAATTTTAACACGACATGCAGTTTATTGTCAAAGTTACGATAGTGTCGAATGCATATAGCTATGTGTCACAATGATAATTTGGCGTTCAAAACGTCACAAATCTACGGAGTCCACATTGAATGTCATACCTTGCCGTAATCGTATTATGTTAATTGAAATTGAATAACTATTTCAAAATCAATCATTCGTAGAGCTAATTCATGAAATAATACTTTAATTTATATTATAGGAATTTCTGTGCGTGCGTACAGAGAGATGATCAGGTCAGATGTTACAATTCACTTCACCTGCACGAGATGCAAGGGAAGCCAAGAAGAAACAATCAGGTATGGAATTCAAAACTTTGGGTAATATTAAGTCGTATGAAATAAAACGTGCAATATGCGCAAAATATTTGAGTTATCTATAGAGAATATTACATGCTAAAATCCACATCATATATCATATCTTTTTTATATACTTATTGATAAATCTTGTATACATACCATATAGTGTTTTTAAGGGGGTGGAGGAGTGGTGGTAATCTGATATACGGTTCGAGTGCTGATTTTACATGATGGTACTATCACACACACACACACACACACACACACACACACACACACACACACACACACATATATATATATATATATTCCTTTCCTACAGTGGTCCAAGGGATTCAACTCATATAGTCTTTGGACACAACACCACAATACGGGGAGTTTGACGTTTCTATCATCCTGGGTGGTATGAGTGGCAGCAATTCCTGACAGTATCGCAGCTTTTTCGGGAGTGTGGAGGAATCTATGGACCAAACTGACTGATAATCCCTGATGTGTCCGAGTGTGTGATATTCCAATACATTGAATTTCATTGTGTTACTCTCTGAACTTTGTGTATAATACTGTGATGTGCTTGATTGAAAACCTGATATCTTTTTATCTCTATGACTGTCTTGTATAATATCACACTTTTCTTTATACCATGGAAAATAAAATATTTATTTTGAAAACATATGTTGGCCATTTCTCATTCTAAAACATCATTTACGCATATAGTAATCTAGTAAATAATAGTTAAGGCATATAATAATCTATTTTTTCATCAATCGTATAAACAATCAATCACAAGGGCGAATCCAGGTTCATTTTCCAATGGGGGGGGGGGGGGGGTCTCACACTGTGGGGGTGCAAGTATATAGATTCTAATAGAAAACCTTTGAATTTTATATTTATTTCTTTTTATATACATACAGTAAATACATTCTGCAAAGAAACTTGTACATAATGTTCATAAGAAGCTACTGAATATGTATATATCTTTTTCATCATTTTTATATGCAATATGTTTATGTTTCTGAATTTCATAAAATTATTTTTTGTTATTGATATTTGAATAACCTTCAAATTCTCTGAAGAAATGCTGAACACTAGCAAATCCCTAAAACAAATGTTCAATAGTTTCTGGCAGAATGTACATAATTTCGATTTAGAATAAGTATGAGTTTGAAGCTAAAATTGTGTTCAGAATTCTATATTGAAACCGTTGCTTTTTTTCTGCTCAACTTTGGCAAAATAAATTCCAAGTAGAGTAAACTTACAAGTCCCCCAACAGAAAAATTGTGAAATTTCATCCCCCCCACACCCCCCTTCAACTCGCTGGATCCTGTAAATGTCACATCTACAGGTAAATCTATCACTTTCAAATTCATGATATCGCCCAAATGTAAAAGAGAAGAAAAATTAAATGAGTTAATTTGTTAATTTCAATTTACATTCACAATTATAAGTATAGTCCGAGTTTGTTATGGTCCGAGTTTGTTATGGTCCGACTTTTTGTAGTCCGAGTTTGTTATGGTCCGACTTTGTTATAGTCCGACTTTGTTTTGGTCCGACCTATCAGTAAATCCTCGTAGCCTATCGGTGGGCGTTCCCTGACAAAAGCTAGTGTGATTCCATTGGCTAATAAGTCCGACATTTTAAAAGCACGTGACGAAGAGTACCCGCGCTTGATTTCAGAGAGCAAAGGTATTAATAATATAATCAAATATTAGAAAGAACGCACATAATTGCCTGTAAAATAAATCATGAATAACGATAACATTACTAGACATACTATTAACTGATATGACAGATTGTCAAGTAAATTAAGACCTTCATAATTCTTCTTAAAAAGGCAAACCTCAAGCGATTTTTGTGTGCAATTACTCTTAGGTGTTCGTGAATAACTTGAGGCTGTGGATATTTTCGATCCAGTTTCTTTATTTGTATTACTATAATTTAAAATGCAAGTACAGTAATACCAATAATGAAACGACCCCAACACATGCTCCGATATTTTTGGAATTGATATAACCCAAATCCAGAATAATTAACAGTTTTTAATGTGATACAAATAAGTATTTCTTAGCCAGTAGATAAAGCATATATCATAGTATCATGTGTAACAGTTGTACATAAAATGAATGCTATATATGTACCGGTAAATGGTATTATAAATTACACACCCAGCCAATCTGTTTATATGTCGTGCACTCGTAAACGCACTAATATCATGATAAATACACCAAAGTGAATTCCGTAAATTGTGTACACTTGATTTGTAAATTAAGAAGACGAATTGTTTGAGAAATTTGCGATATTACAATTAGATTTATAATTGATTAATATGTTGAGAAATCTATATGATTGTAAACGGAAGGGTAAGGGGTACGATGCGGCATCCTCAAAGTAATCCGCCGCTTGACATATTTCCGGAGTACCTGCCCTGTGTAGTATACACACCCCAACGCACACCTGTCGGTGACACCTCCATACACGCCTGATTATCGATTACTGATGAAGCCATCAAAGACGGATTATTCCAGTTTGGGGTTTCCCCCGCTTTCAATGTTTCTAACTATGGATTTGAAATATAAACTTAATGGATTTGATATTCTTATGCTTTTTTTTCAATATGATGCTTAATTCCGTTAATATTTTAACAGTTGTAAAGTAAAATTAGATAAGACCAAATAAAAGACAAAAACCCCAGAATATACTCCTATACGTCCTTGTCTGGTGAAAATTGTGGAACTGCTTAATTCAGATTATGAATTTATATGAATGCATCAGGAGGAGTAATGTTTCAATTTATCACAAAAAATCGGTAATTTTAGACCATTTTCTTGTAGGGATTGACCGAAATGCAGTTTGCTCGTGTTACTATAAATAGAATGAACTTGACCTATATTTTGGTCTCGCGATTGACTCACTTTAGACCATGCATTAAAAAATATTATTATTGTTGAAAAGTTTTGACCCCCTTCTGGAATATTTTTCTGATTTTGCCTGTTTTTCTCTGAGACAAGCACTTAAGTAGCCCTCAAAACGGGTAATTGCTTTTGATAAGTTTTTCGTAGTTGTTTTTGTTTGGTTTTTTTAGGAACAATTTTATAATCACCATAACTCCTGCTACCCTTAGAATGTAGGACAGAGTGTCACAGGACAAAAAGTCACAGACAAAAAGTCAAGGACAAAAAGTCAAGGACAAAAAGTCACAAAAAGAAATTTTATGAAACTAGGACAAAATGTCACAGGACAAAAAGTCACAATTTTATAAGAAAATAAGACAAAAAATATTGATTTTGATATATATTTGAAACATATCTGGGGTTTTGTTTTTGTTGTTGTAAAGGTTAAAAAAAAATATGTGCAAAATTTATATTTTCTATGAGAATCTATATTAATTTCAACCTTTAGATTTTGATAATAATTATTATAAAATTGTTATTCCTTTTATCATATTCATTGTAAAATATCAATTACATTTTTAAAAAGAGAGATTTTTTATTGACATAAAACAAAAATAAGCTTTGTGATTATTTGGTTTATTAAACTACATATTAATGATTGTCAAAACAAAATCTGATGGCAGAATTATGGTTGGCTTCCTTTCACTCCAGATTATTGTCAAAACAAGAAGTAAGTGAACTGTCATATAATAATTGCTATATAAACAAGTTAATGATTTTTCCTTTCTTATTATCTAATAATGAACTGAAAGTGCTAAATGTGGCAAAATAAAACACCAATAAGAATGATGATATGTATTCCCTTCTACCTCCCATTCACTGTAAGAAATGTCTGGTGTCTGAACAACAGCTTTAGTGATTATTTGGGTACCACCTGTTATTGTTAACTTAAAGGTATATATGGGGTCTCATTTGCTAAGTCATTTTTGTGACTTTTCCTACCGATTTTGTGACTTTTTGTCCAGTGACGTTTTGTCCTGTGACTTTCTGTCCGTATATCAACTGTAGCCACATGGAATAAGAATCATAATGTTACGAATTTCGAATAGTCCGAAAGCAATACAAAATCAGGAGAAATTGGAGGTGAATGGAGATTCCCAAGAGTAGAGATTTGGGGAAAAATAACATGAAATGACAATCTTCAAGTCAGCTAGTACCTTTTGTATTTTTAGAATTGAACATCACCAATCCTCATAGTTATAACTTCATACGAGTATGTATGGTCATATATTTCAATGAAGGAAACAGCAGGTATCGTTAAAGGATGAGGCACTGTGTAACATACAAATGTAGATATACAGGGTTTGACACTAAGGCACGTCCGACCGACCGAGTCTACTAAATAATAGGTCCGGTCGGGTAAAATGTCCATTTACTAGTCCGACTGGTCGTGTTGAAAAAATAAACAAAAAACTGTAGTTTAAAACCATAAGATATCTTATTCTTAACTAAAATAATAAGTTATTTATGTAATAACTTTAAAGAGTTGAACCGCGTGATGACATAATCTCTATTTTTAGTTTGGTCGCGGTCGGAAGTGGTCTTTTACGACATCTACTCGATGTTAATGTGTGTAAAGTTATGTTTCAGATAAATAGATATAAATTGAATTCATTTCAAATTTTAAAAAAATGATTTGCAAAAGTGCTTATGGAATTAATAAATTACGTCGTAAACAGCCATTTTTCGATGTTAACATGTGTGTGGGAATGTCTCCATCTATATTCAAATACGACTTCTCGTGATCTCGTCCTCAAGGAAAGATGTCCCAAGTGGAAAAGAAAAGAAAAGGTTGGGAAGAAACAAAGCAGGGCTTATGAAATAGAACTTTTTAAAAAAAACGTTTCAGGGCATCTTATTCTAATTGGACTAAAGAATTTCTGTGCCATATAGAATTTAAGCAAAGGGAAAATATGTTTGAATTAAATAGCACCAAATTGAATGAGGAGACTAAAGATTTTTTTTTGAGACAATGAAATACGTTTTAGTTCAAAGTTAATGTTTGTCATTTGAATCAAGTACATTTATTTAAATATGGAGAAACTATCAATTTCTTTCTGAAAAGTTGGTCAGGGCTAGTAGATGCACAGGCACCTGAAGTATGGATATTACTACCCCCCCCCCCCTTTTCATAATTTTTTTTTTTGGTGGCAATAATTTCTCTGAAATGTATGAATTCCCAGTCTATCTCATCCCTCTTTCGATTCATGTAATCGTTTCACGCTTTTTGTAAGCTTTAAAGATTGGCCTTCTACCGGTATAATAAAATACACAAGGTGAGAAACAAAAATTTGTAAACAAACAGGGGGTCCCCGTTTCCGGGCACATTTTCCAAGTAATTACAGCGTTACCTAAGGAATTTTGACGAGAGGCAGGTCAGGGAGATGTCATACTACAAGTCTCTTCAACTCAAAACCCATCTCATCTCTTTTATTTGACACAATCTTGCGTGCATTGATCGGACAGGGCTTCATCTCTTCCACTGGCAGCCAAAAAGGAGGTCACAGAGTACGAATTTATAACGTGTCGTGTGATTGGTCCACGAATAATCCCGAGACCCTTCGGATGATCCCGAGACTAAGCAATGTCTTTGCGAACCAATCACACGGCGCGTACAACAAATTCGTACTCTGTGACCTCCTTTTTGGCTGCCAGTGGAAGAGATGAAGCCCTGTCCGATCAATGCACGCAAGATTGTGTCAAATAAAAGAGATGAGATGGGTTTTGAGTTGAAGAGACTTGTAGTATGACATCTCCCCGACCTGCCGCTCGTCAAAATTCCTTAGGTAACGCTGTAATTACTTGGAAAATGTGCCCGGAAACGGGGACTCCCTGTTTGTTTACAAATTTTTGTTTCTTACCTTGTGTATTTTATTATACCGGTAGAAGGCCAATCTTTAAAGCTTACAAAAAGCGTGAAACGATTACATGAATCGAAAGAGGGATGAGATAGACTGGGAATTCATACATTTCAGAGAAATTATTGATTATTGCCACCAAAAAAAATTATGAAAAAAAGGGGGGGGGTAGTAATATCCATACTTCAGGTGCCTGTGGTAGATGCAAGGTCAGGTCTAGTAAAAATCATTTGAAGTAGCCCGACTGGTCTAGTGCTCAAAAAAGTAAATGTCAAACCCTGATATACCACAAAAAATAGCAGCTTTTTCTTTTTCTTGCTTCGAAATTTAAATTTCTTATGGAACTTCACCAAAATTATCAAATATGCTTTCTTAATGGTTTGCTGATATGGAATTTAACAATTCTATGAACGTATACTTATTAAAATGTGTTGAATTATTCAGTTAAAACATATCTTATTAGGTATTATTGATTAGCTAAACACCCATCGCATTGAGACTATACGTCACACACTTTTACACGCCAATGTTACAATAAACACGTACGACACAGTTTCAAAATAAATTCAGTACACCAGATCTGTAAATTAGGAAGGCTTGTTTGCTAAAAAGCGGTATGATTAATTTACATAACGGGTAGGGGGATGTGAGATGACAGAAGAGTACGGAGCGGCATCTCTTGGTTGACCGGTTGAAAACCTCGGCCTTTAAGTAGTTCATCTCTTGACACGTTTCCGGCATACCTGCACTATGTAGTCTACACACCATACCTGACACCTGTCCGTGACATCTCAAGCAGAACCTGATTATCAATTATTACCGAAGTCAATAAAGACAGTTTCTGTTAGTTTACTTTGATATTTGACCTCCCAACTTCCGTTATTCATGTTAAAATCATTATTATATTTTTGCAGTATTGCCTATATATCGGTACATAGAATCACCGAAATTACCGCTAATCACCGAAATTACCAAAACAATGACCAACATTACCAATAAAGGGGCCGAAATTACCTCAATGTATGTTTATCTATATACTATCTAGTCACACATCAAATTTCATGAAGATTGGTAACAATTTAAAGGAGTTATGGTCATTAAACCGATTAATGTGAAGCGTAAATTTATACGAGTTATTTCCCATGTTATATATATCATATTCATGGTATTGATTGATACAATGTGTGATAAATAGATAAAATAAAATATTTGTCCTGAATTTTATATTGCCATTTGGAACTTACTGGCTATTCATAGTTCGCTTACTGAGTACCTATTGGTAAAGGGAAGTAACTCAGATTCACACGTCACAATAATCGGTTTTATGGAAACAATTCCTTCAAATCGTTACCAATCTTCATGAAATTTGATGTGTGACTAGATGGTATATAGATGAACATATACTGAGGTAATTTCGGCCCCTTCATTGGTAATTTCGGTCATTTCTTTGGTAATTTCGGTGATTAGCGGTAATTTCGGTGATTCTATGCACCCCCTATATAAATATATATATACACACACAGAAAGAACATTTAAAATACAAATTGGTAAAGATTTCACTCGTTTGGACGATTGTTTTATGAAGAAAAATATGGGCGGACATATAGTGACCATTCTTAACAAATGAAGGCGGACATATTGTGCAGGCGGACATATAGTGACAGTTTGGACAAAAAATTGGGCGGACATTTAGTGCAGGTGGACATATCAGGACAGTTTTGTCCAAAATTGGGCGGACATATTGTGCAGGCGGACATATTGTGCAGGCGGACATATAGGGACTCAACACACGTCTACATTGTTATTCTATCAGTATCATCACACGAACAACGGCCAACCTGCAACTTGTAGACGTCACGTGTACTATAGTACTATTTGCAAAGTGTTGACCATGTTTTGAAAAGAAAAATGTATGTGGAAATGTAAACCAGCACACAGGGGCATCTTATCCGCTCTGTTCTCTATCACACATATATAAATACACAAGGGAAGAATCGAAAGTAGCACACGATTTGTAAACAAAGTCATAAAACACCTTACTTGAAAAAAGTTACACAAATCCTCGTATGCACTAATGCAAATGATGTCCTAGAACTTATCCAGACTCAAATATTCCCAATGTAAATAGTTTTTATTCACATAAAATCCCAGCTTGCTGCACAGTTTTGAACTCTTAGGCCAAGAACAGATAACTCTACTTCCGGTATTTGGAATCTATTTATTTGAGTAGCATAAAATCAAGGATTAATAAAGTAAATAGGCGTTAATTTGTAAATCAGTGTCTGAAAAGAAATATTGTAATATAATAGGCAATTATACAATAGATTTTCCTTTAACTTTGAATTACAAAAAATAAATGAATAAATTAAAAAAAAAAAAAAAAAAAAAAAACAAATAAGAAAAAGAAACAACAACCAAATATGAGAAAGGAACTTGACTTTATATTACAAAAGAAAAGCAGATTTTAGAAATGTATAACGTGTCTTCAAAAATTATAAAAATAAATCATCTGTCCTCAACTGTAATCTGTCCCTGTCTGGTGCTATTTTACCCCCCCCCCCCCCTTCACACAAAATAAAGAGTTTTTGAGTTATGTAATTTTCCTTTTTGAAAGTAAGAAAAAATAAGTAATCTGTCTCTGATCATCGTGGAAATGAAGAATTTGCCCTTTAACGGCATGAGAATAAATGAATAATCTAACTTTAAAAATTGTCAGCCCCCCACCCCACCCCCACCCCCCGAATTAAATGGTATTATACCATTATATGGTTAGTATGAATATATAATAACTGGGTCATTCATTTAATTACCATAACATGTGAGAAACAGATGAGCAATTAAAATAATTTTCCTTCACATTGAATAAAAAAATTCAAATATGGACAAGAACTTGAAATGAATATATGTATATATATATATATATAATCCAGAAATAAGTATAGAAAAAGATATAGGCCTACAAGTTAGTAGCATAATAAAAATATCACAAAGCCGACTGAGCATACTTGTCTAGTTTCAGGAGTTACATATAAGTATTTAATTTCAAAACAATATATTCTTATTATATATAAATTTTATATAAATGAATATATTGAAATTTATACAAATTAAAGAAAGTAGTATTTTTATTTATTTATTTTGTATTATTATTATTATTACTTTTTTCTTCTTTTTTTTTTTTGTTGTAATATAAAGTCAAATTCTTTTCTTATATTTTATCCCCCCCCCCCTTTTTTTTTTTTATTAAACCCGACTGTTTACCAACAATTGTGCAATGAATTACGCTAATTGAATTACAATAAAAGTATGTCAACTCCATGCTTACAATAAGATAGATATTTTTTTTTCAAAAATTGATAAATATAACCAAAAACCGGAAGTTGTCGTCTGAAGTAGAGTTATCTTTTCTTGGCCTAAGAGTTCAAAGCTGTGCAGCAAGTTGGGATTTTATGTGGATAAAAACTATTTACATTGGGAATGTTTGGAATATTTGAGTCTGGATAAGTTCTAGGACATCATTTGCATTAGTGCATACGAGGATTTGTGTAACTTTTTTCAAGTAAGGTGTTTTATGACTTTGTTTACAAATCGTGTGCTACTTTCGATTCTTCCCTTGTGTATTTATATATGTATGATAGAGAACAGAGCGGATAAGATGCCCCTGTGCTCCACATGATGAATGAGTTCGTGATAATAATCGGACTCCCGATCCCGACCCAAATTGCCAACATCAATAGTTTCATGGACTTATATAGATACAATGGAAATTTAAACATGTTACCCGGAGAATGACAAAATTGCATTAATGTTGTTTTTTCTGGAAAATTACAGAAAATTGTATTTTTTATCTTGATTCGCAAGAAATAGAAATATTTGAAATGTGAAAAAATATAATTTTCCCGCCATTTTTCGAAATCTTCAAATAGCTTTTTTTCAACACAATTAAAACTTTCAAAAAAAAATATTGAATTAAAATCATTTAATAGTATGTCCTTTATAGTTTTACTGATAAAACTGTTTTGAAAGTGTTTGCTGTTTTGAAAAAATTATCCTAGAAATTGGAATGATTTTCTATGAAAAATTCCTTTGCCTAACTACAGCTATGGTTACCATGGTAACATGCAATATTTATTCACCATGACTACAGAAAAGGGTATATAGTAGCTTCCTTCTTTGTTTTATATCAATCCTTTGATAATGTATATGCTTTGTCCTTTAAAGATTTAGAAAGAAAATATGGCAGTTTAATGGGTCATTTTTATTGAAAATGGGTCTGTTCTATTTTTAGTAACACAGCACTGTGAGGGTGCATCATACAAAAAAAATAATATCACCGAATGAGTTCCTATAAAGAATATTACCATATATATATATAAGTATCGGCTCAATCCCCGGCGGTCGACTTATCACCCTCTGTCTGATTTTTACGTGGAACCATACTTAAAGGACACAACGCATGTTTCTAAACTTTTTCATTTTTTCATCAAAATTAACTCTTTTTATGCCTAAAACTACTTTATATGTGTTTTAAATGAAATATTTTGTGTACTTTTCGAGTTTGAAAGCGACGAAATTCAAATCTTGCGATATGCATATTTTCTTTCGCTAGTTTACGCGCCATTTTGTGTGACGTCATATGCACCCTCGGGTTTGAAAACATCTATTAGCCATTTCATAAACAGATTAGATTTAATCGACAAAAAACCAATTGTCACGTTAACGGCTTGTAAATAATAATGCATTAAGATGTTTTTTGCCGTGCTCGGGTGTACTAGTTGTCGGTAGAAAGGATTTAGACTGAGTATTTTTCAATTTTTCGAAGGAAGGTACGAGAAAAAAGACGTGGATAATTTTTTTGTTGGAACAAGAACTTTACCTTAAAAAATACACCCAGTCACCTTTTCAAACATAGCTTGGACAGAGACCCTGATAAACTGCGAGAAAATGGATATATCGAAGCTATAAGCACTGGTAGGCCTATAGCATACATTCTGTTTTGCTCTTCAAATTCAATACACACTCGGATCAACTGACCTTCACCTTGTAACAACATATATCGACGATACAATGTAACTTCTACCAACTGGTAGATTTACAACAACAAAAAATAAAGATACAAAATAATTGAACTTTTGATTATACAAATAATAGAATATTGTATTTCCTAACTTTAAATTGAATTATAAAATTATTTCTTTATTGAACTCGTAGCATCTTGAGTGCGTCAGTAGGCTATAACGCCGTGCTCCCACTTCGTACTTCCTAAAGACGTGCAGATCACAATTCAAAAATAGTAATAAGATTGCTTTATCAAAATAAAATAATGTGATTACCACTTTAAATTTGAATATTTTTATTGATTTGTGTGTGTGTTGTCTTTTTCTTTCTTTCCGAAATGCACGCGTGACAATAGCTTGGCATAGGGCCTAGTTGTCAACAATTTAACGTATCATAATTTGTCTAATCCAAAAATAAATAATGATTACACTGTTTATTTTAGAAAAACAGCGCCAATTACAGATGTATAAAGGAATAACATCCCCAAACAGTTTGTAGACAGCGACCCATATAAACATTATTTACTCACAATTTTGCCGATTTCATACACGCTTTACTCGCTATATTTGGGTATTTACATCGTTATTTGTGTGCACTGGTGGCGAACACATATAAAACTCGGACAATTTATCAACATCGATTTAAATGTTGCCCATGGTAAATTAATTAGGCCCCTAAAAGTTTAGTTTTTAATAATATCTCGCAGTACTTTCACAATCCGAAGGTCGCATGTGACGTCACTGTACCACGTGACTACCTACCTAATTAACTTGACTTTTTGAAATCGGGGCTTAGATTTAGGTCTGTATTGTGGTTAATTATCGCAAAATTTCGGCGAACGAACTATTAGAATTAATTACTATAAGCATAAAGAAGACAAAATGCATGTAATATTGTATACTTTGAAAAAATGAGATGTGTCCTTTAATTATTTGAAGATATCATCAATTCAATTATTGCTCTCTTTAATTGAATTAATGCGCGCATTAAATCAATTATTGATCTCATCAAATGAATTAATGCGCGCTTCAATTCAATTATTGCTCTCATCAATTGAATTAATGCGCGCATCAATTGAATTAATGAGATCAATAATTGATTTAATGCGCGCATTAATTCAATTATTGCTCTCTTCAATTCAATTGATGCGCGCATTAATTCAATTAATGAGAGCAATAATCGATTTGATGCGCGCATTAATTCAATTATTGCTCTCTTCAATTCATTTGATGAGAGCATTAATTTAGTAGAAATATTGCTCGCAATGATTAATTTAGAGCTCGGTATAAATAATTTGATGATTTCTTTAATTCAATTGAAGATATCTTTAAATCATTTACAATGCTTTTGTATAAGGAATTAATGTGCGCATCAATTCTTTTAAAGAGAGCAACAATTCAATTAAAGATATCATTAATTCAATTGTGGATATGTTGAATTGAAGATATCTTTAATTATTAGTTGCTCTCTCTAAAAGAGTTATTGCTCTCTTCAAATGAATTAAAGATATCATTAATTTAATTGAAGAGAGCAATAATTGAATTAATGCGCGCATTAAATCAATTATTGCTCTCATCAAATAAATTAATACGCGCATCAATTCAATTATTGCTCTCATCAATTGATTTAATGCGCGCATTATATCAATTATTGCTCTCTTCAATTGAATTGTAGCGCGCATCAATTCAATTGTTGATATCATTAATTCATTTGAAGAGATCATTAATTCAATTGAAGCGCGCATCAATTCAGTTGAAGAATTAATGCTATCATCAATTCAATTAATGCGCGCAATAATTCAGAATTGAAGATATGATTAATTATTTGAAGAGATCTTTAATTCAATTGTTGCGCGCATCAAATGAATTGATGATATCTTCAAATAATTGAAGATATCTTCAGTTATTTGAGTTTATGTTAATATGGCGCTCCATATGCTTAAAGCACATAAGAGCCTAGCATAGGCCTAAATTTTGCAACCCTTCACCGACAAATGGTGACGTCCCACCCACCCCCCCCCTCCCCCCGATGGACGGGTCAACTGCGTGCACTTTTCGAGGTCAGTGGAGTGCACTTCCAGAGGTGCACTGAGCTCGGGGGTGTACTAGAAATTGGGGAGGACTGTTGGAAATTGGATAAAGCCGAGAGCGCCGTGACGTATTGATGGGGAAAAAATCCATGAAGTCGGAGGAGCATGACTTAATATTGCTTCTCGGCCTCGGATGGATGAATCCGTTACACTTTGCCCCCCCCCCCCCTTCCCTCTCCCCCTTACATGTAAAATTTTCAAATCTAAGGTAAATAATGATCTCTTGTTTAGGAAAAAACGATCGAAGAAGAAATCTTTTTTTCACTCTCAGAGAAATAAATGGCAAGGTCTTTTGATTTATTTTACTTTTATTGGGGCACTTTTATAATTTTATTCCAAAAAAACCTTAAAATGTTTGTCGTATGTGTTCAGATCTCAAAGATGGGGCTCTATTTTACTGCTCATCAGGAAATATCGAGATGTTTACGGAAATCTTGTCGGATGCGATGTTTCCTACTGCACATTTTCCTTCTTTTTTTTCCCATTTCTATGACTGTACGCGCCGGAGAAATGATCGTCGTTAACATTTCCTGATTATCAGTGAAATAGAGCTCCACCTTAGAGACCCATAACGCACAACACAAGTAATAGTAGAAATGAAAGAAAAAAAGCAACAAAAATGTTCAGTAGAAAACATCGTATCCGATCGGATTTCAGAATTTCAGATCAGCATTAAAATATTATAAAACTTCATCTTAAAGTCTCATAACATACAAGTACTATATTTAACAGTTTTATTCATGTAATATACGATAAGCCTATATAATGGAAACGAAGGGTATTTTGATCATCCTAAACCTCATGATATGAACATAAGAGACGGTGAAGGGTTCAAGTAGAAAACATCGTATCCGATCGGATTTCAAACTTCCTGATCAGCATTGAAATAAAACATCATCTTAGAGACTAAAGACACAAGTGATATATTCTACAGTTTTATTCATGTGATATAAAAATAGGCCTGTAAAATAATCAAAGTACTGAAAGTACTGATGGGAGTTGATTTTATGTAGGTTTGCACCAGATGGGATTAAGAATTATTTTCATTTTTTTTTTAAAGAATTGAAAACTATCCTCAAAAGTCATAAACTTATGCATAAATGTATGTTGTGTCTCTATAAAAATCAAAGCGCAATTATTTACATATGTATGTCTACATACATGTACAAAACATACATGCATAAACACTGGTGAGTAAACGCCTTGTCTGGATTGATTGATTGATTGAATATTGTTTAACGTCTCCCTCGAGAATATTTCACACTGCCGAAGAAGGGTTGCAAAATTTAAGACTATGCTCGGCGCTTATGGCCATTGAGCAGGGAGGGATCTTTATTGTGCCACACCTGCTGTGACACGGGACGTCGGTTTTTGCGGTCTCATCCGAAGAACCGCCCCATTTAGTCGCCTCTTACGACAAGTAAGGGGTACTGAGGGCCTATTCTAACCCGGATCCTTGTCTGGATTGTATATTACTATTCAAACATATTGTATATATTTACCTTTAGAATTGCTTTTTTTCAACATATGTCACTACATTAATATTTTAACACAAAAGAGGCGACTAAATGGGGCAGTCCTTCGGATGAGACCGTAGGGACCGAGGTCCCGTGTCACAGGGGGATCCCTCCTTGCTCTATGGCAATAAAGATTTTCGAGAGGGACGTTAAACACTATTCAATCAATCAATCAATCAATCAAAAGCATTTTTTAAAAACCCCACACATAACTTAATTTTTGGGTTTATGCTAAGTTTTAATTTTTTTTATCTACAACTCTTTTAAAAAATGGGGAAAAGGATTGACATGAGTGATGACTTACACAACTAAACAATTTCTCATTGCTTAAAGTGCAAGAATTGTACTTAAACCTCAGATATTTACTTATCTTTTATCTCAAAAATTGATCCCAAACGTAACTTCGTAAGCTTCGACAATTGACATTGAAATATCTACAATTTATTCAATCTACAAAAATAGTCATATAGTCGTAATTTTGCACATGTGTAAAGACGAATATAACGAACAGTGATCAATCTCATAACTCCTATATGGAATACAAAATTAAGTGCTGAGCAAATACGGAGCCCTGTACGTATCAGAGGATGGATCAGACCCTTAAGAGGATTTGTCAAAGAGATACAAGTTTAATTTTAAATTCCCTACAAGTAAGAATCAACACGGATATCGGGAAAAAAATCACTGAAACACTGAAAACGATATTTCCCCATAGCAGAATTCTCTGCACCAACTTTAAGATTCAATTTTTTTTAAATTCTACTGGCCATTATCATATCGCATCAAAACTTAAATTTGGAAGACATATTTCCATGCTGTATTTGAATTTCGCTGACTTCTACGCAAGACTGGTCATATTGTCAGACTATTCAAAAGTAACTTTATTCATAATCATCATTGTCAATGGGTTTACCTGAGCCTGTTCATTTTTAGAACAAAAGATGTAATGTTTTAAGTAGGATATAAGCCTCAAACTGTCCATTCTGTGAGAGAAAGAACTGATCTCGGCTGTACATGTACATATGCCGACAAGATTTCTTCACGTTCCTCTATTCTGTGCAGTCCGTTCCAATTTTTCCTATTCTTTTTGGTGTCGGCCTCCATATTTTTCCTCCAGGTGTTTCTTGCGCCCTACCCCTCTTGTGCTTTTCTTGGGGGTTCCAGAACAGGGTTTGGCTTCAGATGTCATTATGTGGTGCCCTCTCCACCTCCATCTTCTCTTCAATATTTTCTCTTCTATTGAGGCTTGGTTTGTTCTCTGCCAGAGTTCGGTGTTGTTGTCAGATCTTATCTGGAGGATTTGTTAACGAATCCTCACTGCTCCGGTCCTGAGCGCTAAGCATAAGTCTAAATTTGTGGTACTTCACCTACATGTACAGCTGGTGATGCCTCAATATGAGTGAAAAATTCTCGACGGGACGTAAAACGAAATAATCAATCAATCTTCATCATGTCAACGCCTGTCGCAACACGGGACCTCCGTTTTTAGGTCATATCCGAAATACCCGTGATTCTCACTTTCTAAATGCCGAACGTTTAAGCAAGCACTACCTATTTTAACGTATTGTGTTTGATGCGGCCATGGTACGAGCGGGGTTTAAAGTCACGACCTCCCTGTTGAAAAGCGAACGCTCTACCACCAGTTACCGCAACCATTTCAAAGAAGTAAAGGCACAAAGTGTACTGTGGTATTCTATAGGAAGCCTTAACCTACCTGCGAAGCATATTCAAGATTGATATACATATGATTTTTCCTTTATTTAATATTTCATTCGATGAAAAAGTTTCCGACGATTCAACGTAATTCTAACCATATATTGACGCTGCTTCAGCCAATCCTCAACATTTTTCAACTAAATTTTTTTTTAAACCATAAATCGACCTACTTCACGTCTATTCGACGTCGCTGTTCGATATTGAAAACCCGTGAAGAACGTTGCTTTAATTTCCATTTGCAACTAAAACTCCGGTACTACGCCGCTCCGACTTTTCCCGTCCCTGGTTTTACCCTGATCCGAGTAAGATCCCGAGTCATGTTTGATGCCGTTTCTCTTCATTTTTAAAGGATTGTATACATGTATATGGAATGTATGCTGTTGTCTATATCATCTTCAGCTAGTAATATTTTCCAAACATACGATTTTTCTAAGAGATTTGTCTGTTATAGAAATCGTCTATGTAACTCATTCTTCGATACTTTATGAATAATATTCCAGTTGTACCAAATTTTATATATACATGTATATAGAATGCACTAAAAACCAACAACACTCAACATCTCAAGCGTGGGATCTGAATATAAATATAGGATATATAAAGCACTAAGATGACCAACGACATGAGACACGAACAATATGAAATTGTCAATTTCCGGGACAGGAAGGGATCGCAGGTTGTACCTGAGTAGTATAACCCGACTAGATAGGCGGTTCAACTGAAGTGCAGTTTTGAGTTCGGGTCGATAGACGGGTCAACTGAGTGCAGGCCGATAGGCGTTTCAGCGGAGTGCAGTTTGGAGTGCGGGGTTTTATAGGCGGGTCAAGCAGGTGGCCGGGAGGCCACCTGGCGCGGTCAAGCTGGGCAGGTGGCCACCACCAGGCCACCTGGCGCGGTCAAGCTGGGTTGGCGCGGTCAAGTTGGACAGGTGGTATATATATACCACAGAGTCGTCCACTTCTGCTTCATACTTAGATATTTTATTGAAAGTAGACATTAACGGCAAACTAACAACTCAACTGTATGACAAACGGGATGATTTCAGCTTCTCCATCGTCAACTTCCAACATTTAAGTAGCAATATTCCATTATCACCTGCATATGGTGTTTATATATCTCAACTGATTCGATATGCAAGAGCTTGTTCTGGGTATAGTCAGTTTTTAAATCGAGATAAGCTACTGACAAACAAGTTGATGGTACAGGGATTTCAAGTCAGCATTGATAAAAATTCCATGGTCGTTATAACGATCTAGTCCGTCAATACACCCTCGCATTGGGTCAAATGCTGTCTGACGTGTTTCATACCGATTGTTAAGCCGTTCTTGGCACACTGATTTTGACTGCGGATAACTCCGTTTACCTGATCAGGATATGGGGCACACGGCGGGTGTGACCGGTCAACAGGGGATGCTTACTCCTCCTAGGCACCTGATCCCACCTCTGGTGTGTCCAGGGGTCCGTGTTTGCCCAACTATCTATTTTGTATTGCTTGTAGGAGTTATGAGATTGATCACTGTTCGTTATCTTCACCTTGCACATATATATATATATATATATATATATATATATTTCTCTCTCTGTGTGTGTGTATCAGGTAGGTAGTATAACCCGACTAGATAGGCGGTTATACCGCTATGTTGAATTGAGGGGGGGGGGGGGGTGCGCCCCCGCCCCTTAAATCCGACACTGGTATTTATCAAGATTCATTTGTACATTGTTCACATTCATGGGGAAATGAACATAATTTTCATTGGTAGAAATATCGAAGGTAAATTCAGTGAAAATGTAAATAAGACTGAACAAAATTAAGAAATATAGCAGTTATACCGCTATGTTGTCCTTTTTTTTAGCCCGAATAGTTGAATATTTGTTACATTTTTTGCCTAATTATGCATGGTTGAAATCGCTGCCACACATACAGTCAATATCTATTTATCATTGAAATATGAAATAATTGTTACATCGTTTTTCATATTACTAAAGTATGGGTAAAAGTAATTCCACCCTCCTGTCATTATGCGATGCAGTTTCCTGCACAGAGGGCATGATAATGGATAAGTCCGCAATAGTCCTTGAAAATACAAAAGCATAACAAAAAGACGTGGTGCGATTTGGTTATTTTTATATCATTCATTATATGTGTACAAAATAAATCATAGTGTGGTTGCTAGTTGCTGTCCTAGCTCAGTCGGTGTTAGATGTTTGTATCTGCTGCCCTGTGACCTCCTTCCTCTTCCACGTCCGCGCCTTCCGCGATCACGTGGTAGCTGCAGTGACCATGTTTTTTAAAATACATATGTACAACTCATTCTTCTCAAAGTTCAGTATTTCGGCAATACATAAATTTTGCTTTACTTGTTAATAATGTACGATCATTCTTTTAAGAATTAGCTATGACAGTTTTATTTGAAAACATGACATCAGTTGTGATTATATTAATAGATAAACAGAATAGACAAAATGGATTAATCAAAGCACATTGGTAAATGCAAACAAAATTCCATTATCAAATCATCATCTGTATGCCTTTCCATATGAGTTTTCCAATGGTCATTATACCACCTAGCAAAGCCTCTCCTACATTTCCGGAACCAGTTTCTACTTCCTGTCTTACCTCTTGACGCGCATTCTCCATCTGTTGAAATCTTCGGTCATGCTCCTCTAGCTTTTCTTGATACACTCTATCCTTTTCTTTTGACATTTTCTTGGAACGTTTGTGCATGTGCTTCAGCTCCTTCCTGAGATCATCTATCTCTTTTTCCATTGCCTTTTGATCGCTGGACCCTAGTCTTGACCGCTCATCGTTCAAATTCCTAAGTTTCGCCAGATTTTGAGAACTGGGGGATCCATACTGCCTTCTCTCATCAGCTATCTCATCTTCAAGGTCAAGGATCTCTTGCTGAAGAGCTGAAGATCGGTTCAAATAATAATCTCGCTTTGACTCCATTTCTGCTACTCGGTTTTCTAGAGCGCTTTGGTTTCTGGAATGATCGTGCATTTGGCTTTTGTACTTTTTCTCAATTTCACGTTCCAGTTCTTTTCTCTCTCGATCTCGTTGCCGTTCCCTTCTCTTCTCGATCTGGTACTGTCTCTGTTTCATTACTTTCTCGGCCTCTGAGTACATGCCGTTCGTGTAACACTCTCCCCTATTCTGGCGAATATTGGCGTCGATCATCTCCAACAGATCTTCGACTTGGTCATGTCGTGCAGGACTTGGGGCCCGATTGTTGAAGGCAATACAGCGACGGTCACATTTTTGGATGATGGTCTTCAGGCTTTGTGGAACACTTCTGATGTGATCATCCAATGTTAGACCGTGGTGATCCAGGTCATCTTTCCTGGTAAAGAGAATGATGAAGTATCGAAAAACCCTCTGTCCAAAATAATTGACAAAGTGGTCGATGCTCTCCTCCTCTTCTTGTGTGAAACGAGAAGGGCCGAGGACAAGAAGAAAGCAGTGAGGACCAGGGGAGGTAATCCCGATACATTTGACAATCTCTTTCTGTACCACATCATTTGGGGAGTTGGTATCAAATATCCCTGGTGTATCCACGACTTGAATGTCCTTGCCAAACCGCTGTGCATGCTTACAGGTACAACGTGATGTCACAGACGAAGCAGATGTCGAAGACATAAAAAAATCGCCGTTTAAGATGGTATTCCCCGTGGCGCTTTTACCACTTCCTGTTTTTCCCAGGAGTACAATGCGTACTTCATCGTCAATCCCTCTTCCGTATTTTGAGTGCCCCTTTTTCCGTCCTGGAGGGCTGAGTCTACCGCCATGACCTGTAAAAGACCAAAAGAAACCATCGGAACCATCTTTAAGGATGAATAACACTTCGTCATCATGTCCGACTTCCTTTTGAAACTTAAATGGAAATGTGGATATCAGTAATACTTGTATATTCCTCTTAAACTAATTGGGTATCTCAGTAGTTTAACGGGTTGATTTGCTGATCTGTAGATCGTGGGGTCGTGTTTAGCATGGTTTTATTATTTTTTTTTTTAGTTCACTTTCTTCTAAAACTGTAATTTGTAACTGAATAAAGTAAATTTAAAATTGTTCTAAGATTTCCAAACTGTGTAATTCCTCCTTAAAGCGATTTATATAGTAAATCTTAGAATATAAAGAGTACTCTTTATATAGTAAATCTTAGAATATAAAGAGTACTCTTTATATAGTAAATCTTAAAATATAAAGAGTACTCTTTATATAGTAAATCTTAGGATATAAAGAGTACTCTTTATATAGTAAATCTTAGAATATAAAGAGTATTCTTTATATAGTAAATTCGACCCCAAGCGATGCAATTGCCTGTGGCATAAACTGAACCAACAAGTATCGAAAACGTCGCGTTAGATTCGAATCTGATTATTGTAAACAAGTGTAATCTGGTGCTACAATGACATCTTCCTGTTTAAAAGTAAAATCCATACCTCGGTGTTGTCCACACGCGGAACATTTGGATTTATAGCCTTCGTTGCTAAAGGTACACTGAGAACATGCCCATGTGTCTGGGGAAAAAAACGGCATTATTAAACGCTTTACCCAGTACATGCCTGACATGCATTAATCGCATGCACAAAACTTTTTTATCCGAAGAGGACCTTTTTATCTATTTATTTATTACTCTATTGACAAAAAAATATACATGTATTCGCCAAAAATAATTAGATTATCAATCATTAAGTGTTTAACATCACGATTGTTAAAGTGATAAGGACATCCCACACGGGGTTATTTTCGTCTGTCAATGAGATGTTGCACATGGAGGCCATTTAAGTGTTTCCTTGTTTAGATTTTCAAAGCACAAAATTTCCTTGTTTTAATAACGAGGGTTGCAGAGTGCCAAGTAGACGTGGTTGCTATGTAACCTTTTGTGTATCTAAAGAGGGATCTTCGTGCGGATCCGGGTTATAATAGGTCCTCAGTGCCCCCTTGTTTGTCGTAAGAGGCGACTAAATGGGGCGGTCCTTCGGATGAGACCGCAAAAACCGAGGTCCCGTGTCACAGCAGGTGTGGCACGATAAAGATCCCTCCCTGCTCAACGGCCATAAGCGCCGAACATAGGTCTAGATTTTGCATCCCTTCACCGGCTGTGGTGACGTCTCCATATGAATGAAATATTCTCGAGAGGGACGTTAAACAATAATCAATCAATCAAACTTATGTAGCTTACCTATAAATCCTCCAAATGTATCTTTCAATTAAAATTAAGACAATTTTCGTGAATACGAAATTTCTCCTACGAAACTAAGGGGGGAAATATATGGCGTGTGTTTTTTGACAGGCATCAATTTTGCTACGTTAATCGAAAAACTACAAAGAAGAGCCAATTTAGGAGTTACCTGACATGATGATAAGAAAATTAATTAATACTGATTTACCGTCATCCCACTGGGGGTCGTTCTTGTGTCCACACTGGACGCATTTCTTGTGACTATGTCTGTTAGAATGTGTGCACCCGTGACAAAGCCAGTAATTAGAAGCTGAAATACACAATGATAGATTTACTCAACAATGAATTAGCATGTTGCATGTATATCACGTGACAAACTAGTAATTATAAGCTGATATACTACATTTACATCACGTGACACTGCTAGTAACAAGGAGTTGATAATAAACAAGACTAAATTCTAATTGAACTGTTCAACGTCATCGTGACATTAAACGTTTTCACTTTCACCAAAGCCTATAAGCGTTGCAGTTCATACCCTCATGTATTTTCAAAAGGGACATTCATTTTATATTTACATTCTCCTTTCATTTCTGTCGGAATTCCCAGCCGTTATAATAGACGTACTATATTTACCAAGATTCATACGCGTACTATATTTATCAAGATTCATACGCGTACTATATTTACCAAGATTCATACGCGTACTATATTTACCAAGATTCATACGCGTACTATATTTACCAAGATTCATACGCGTACTATATTTACCAAGATTCATGCGCACACTGTTCACGTCTGCATTCATGAGAAAATGGCTATCATTACAATTAGTAAAGATATAAAAAACAAAAACATTAGAAATGTAAATACACATATATCCCTATAATAAAGTATGCATGTACAATATACAAACAACTTTAAAAGTTTCTCTTAGTATATATACGTATTTGTGGATTATCTATATAGTTTATATTATGAATTCAATGTTCCCTATAGCTAGAATGAAGAGGGTCGGTCAAATAGCTTCGTTTTTGTTTTAGATTTGAAGATTGATGACGGGTGGGAGGGTCAAATTATTCAAGGAATAAATGCGCATATGCTGTTTGTGTTATGGCGGTATTATAACCATGGCAGTGGGGGGGGGGGGGGGGGGGGGTTAATTATACAGAAATTATAAACATTATTTTTCCCTGAATCCGCGGTAGTAAAATCAAGCATAGATATCAATTCATACCATAACACAACTTGTTTCTTTCATAGGTTATAGACGGATTTCGGAGAGAGAGAGAGAGAGAGAGAGAGAGAGAGAGAGAGAGAGAGAGAGAGAGAGAATGAGAGAGAGAGAGGGAGAGAGAGAATGAGAGAGGGAGAGAGAGAATGAGAGAGAGAGAGGGAGAATGAGAGAGAGAGATTGCTTTAGTTTATGACGCAGATAAACATAAATATGTATAAAACATTCTTTCAAAAGTTTAATTTTGACATTCACATAAATGCCACTATATTCACGTAAGATGTAACTACATCTATGTAATATATTGACAGGTCTTTATGGTCGTCGAGATGTGAGAAATCTACTAGCAATACATAACATATTCCGTCAACTTATCGGTCTCAATTTTCAAATCTCGGGAGAGGCAAACCTTTTTACAAATGTGCTCATTAACCTTCAAAGTCTCTTCAATGTGTTCTTATTTAGATATTGACTTGAAAAAACTTACCCATATCCCTGTTCTCCTAGAGCGCACAGAATACTCGTCCTCCCTCTTCACGATGTTTCCTTGTATCTGCTGGTGGAAGGAATTCGTGAAATACCAGAATTTTTAATTTCATTTTCTGCGTCACGTATTGTGTGTTTCCTTCCTGAGTATATAATGGTTGGGCTGGTAGAAATGGAATCCTTATATAGGAATATTTACACATTTCCCACTGTTTTCTCTGTGACAACCTTCTGAAGCTCCAGTGTGTTTTCCTTATCTCTCACGCGCATGCAAATCACAAGACAAACTAGACAGTGATTCCAGTGGCGTAGCTTCCATTGAGGCAACCGAGGCAGCTGCCTCGGTAAAAAAAAACAACACCTTTTACGTTGTTAAAATGTCGATAGCTTCTGGGGGGCGCAGTCCCCCCAGACCCCCTGCCTCGGTAATATTCGAACCCAAGCTACGCCTATGGATTCCTTATAGGGCCTACATGTATCTGAAATGCAAATGAAAAATTAAAATCGACACGCGTGGCATTCAATGTTTTCCATTGTAATTAATCGGGGGGGGGGGGGGGGGTGTCATTCAGTATACTTAGCACATGAGTTCAATGCATCGCTTCTCTGACTTAACAATTACACTTTCACTCATCATAACTATTTAAAAGGGGAACAACATCGATTTTTGCATGAAACTAATTAACTTTGTATACGTGAAATAACCGGATTTGTACACCACAAGTCAAGAAAAACACCTCTCTCTCTCTCTCTCTCTCTCTCTCTCTCTCTCTACGTGCTTGGAGATTGATGATGCTTTATGATATCATTGTAGAGCGTTCAGTTATTATCATTGTTGTATTGACTCGAAAAATTCTAACACTGAATAAATATCCACACATACGTGTTTAGTTCAATTTTCTTCGGATATACACTTTCAGCAAACTTGCAGAAGTCGCGTTTTACATTACGTCAAATGATATACAGCAGGGGTCATATTCATCTGCAAGCAGCCTTAGGTAGTGTAGATTCAAGTTGTTCAACTTATAGCCCGGGGGGGGGGGGGGGGGGTTGAGGAACAATATCTTATGTTAGGATATATAAGAAAACAATCTTTTCCATTAGAGCAACACTGTCATGATTAGTAATTTTAATATACAAGCACTCACAGGTCCTACATAAACAAGTTTGTTCAAATTATGGCTCAAGGGGTGTAGTATGGGGCCTGTAATATAGGGGATCAAAGTTTAACATGGTGATATGGGGGGGAGAGATCGTCTTCTTAGAACCAGTCACGATCAGACATATCAATGAGCAATTATCCTCAGATAGTGTAGATCCTAGTTTATTGAAATCATGACCATGGATGGTCAGATATATCCAATAGGGGATCGAAATTTTACGTGGCATTATATGAGGTAAATAATATCCGTCATTGATACTTGTGCTCATACAAACTCAGCATTTTATATGGTAAATAAAATGAAACAAATTAGTTACGGCCATTGTTTGATGTTTGTCTTTATGCTTAGGGGAGCGCTTTAACATAAACTCGAATAATTACAGATATATTTCATTATTTGAAGATTTCATCAATCCAATTATTGCGTGCAATAAATGAATGCAATGATTGATTAGATGCGCACATTAATTCAACTGATGAGAGCAATAATTGATTGGATGCGCACATTAATTCAACTGATGAGAGCAATAATTGATTGGATGCGCACATTAATTCAACTGATGAGAGCAATAATTGATTGGATGCGCACATTAATTCAACTGATGAGAGCAATAATTGATTGGATGCGCACATTAATTCAACTGATGACAGCAATAATTGATTGAATGCACACATCCATTCATTATTGTTCTAAAAATTCAATTGATGATCGCATCAATGTGGTGGAATTATTGCGCGCAAAACTCAATTTGGAGCTCGGTGTAATTTTATGATCTCTTTAATTCAGTTGAAAATATCTATAATTATTTACACCAATCTTATGTTTAAGAAATAAATGAATGCGCGCATCATTTCTTTTAAAGAGAGCAACAATTCAATTTTAAAGAGATCATTAACTCAGTTGTGGGCATGTTGAATTGAAGGTATCTGTAATTAGATGATTGCTCCCCCCCCCCCCCCTCTCTCTCTCTCAAATATAGTCCGCTTTGGAGAAACTTTTAATTCAATTATTGCGCATATTAATTGAATTGATGTGCGCATTAATTCAATTATTATGAAGCGTGCATCAATTCAAATATTGACATTATCAATTCATTGAAGAGAGCAACAATTCAATCATAGCGCGTATCTATAAGAGGATGGGTACAATTTTCTGCGCGAGTCATTGGATATCGCTCGTATGAGCTTCTACAGTAAGTGATATTTGTATACCTTAAAGCTTCAGATAAAGTGAATTGATTTTACTTAGAGCCTGTTGAGCATTGCACTATCCAGTGATTTCAATTACCACGATTGCGTACACGCAACTCGGTAAATTGCAGTTCACTTCCGCTCTAAACAAAACAGAACCGCCCACTCCATATTACGCTCCCGTCAGTCCGTGTGCATGATTCTGTAATAAGTGTGATTAAAATGAGCAAATGTCATTGCTGTCAGAAGACAGACAGTTCCTGGCAGAAGACCTAACAACTAAATCCTGTAAGTGAAACTGTCATTCAGCTGCTTTATATCCTTGTGTATCGGAAAGAGGATGAAAATCGGAATTGTCTCTGCAAGGTTTCTAGCACTGCGAGTACGAGATTAATTTTAGCACGACTGAGTTATTAATAATTTGTTGAAATAGAAATAAATCAGACATCTTTTAATGTATAGATAAATCAGACATCTTTTAATGTATAGATAAATCAGACATCTTTTAATGTATAGATAAATCAGACATCTTTTAGTTGTGGGGCAGACAAGGTTAAAAGGAAGGAAAGAAGGGGCGAGATGAGAGCAGTAGTGGGAAGATGGAGGAAAGAGGGGAGGGGTATAAGCATGGGTCTCTTAATGCAGGTCATACTACATTTATGCCTGTAAATTGCATAGTCTTTAAAATCTGTCCTACACAAAGGGAAGGAGCTATAATAACCTTTTAACATTTATTTTGGGTGTTTACATGAGAACATTTTGTATCATAACAACATGACAAATATGTGCTTCAGTGTGACATCATTACATGGCTGTTATAAATAGATTACGAATGTACCATGATAAAAAATATTTTAAAAAGTATAATTAACACTACCGCAGGTTTTAAGGAGGTACTCTACATCGTCATAATGGCTGACTTCCTTTTAAAACATGGATGAAAATATAAATATCAGCAATATTTCCCTATATTCATTTCAAATCTCATCGCCTAGCCGAGTAGCTCAGTAGGTTATAGCATGTCGACTACTGAATTGTAGATCACGGGTACGAGTCCAGCAAGGGTTTTAAATTTTTTTCAGATTACTTTCTACTAAATCTGTAATTTTTGACTAAATAAAGTAGATTTGAAAGTTTTTAATTTCGAAATATTGTTGTACATATCCTCCACTTTTCATCCATATCAAATTTCTCTGGTGTAGCATATACCTCCTTAAACATTGATCTAACTGGTGATGATGATGGTTAAACACCCTAAGTTTATCAAAAGTGCTGCTAGAATCAGACCGTTTTCAGTAAGAAATAAATATTAGACATCTACATGCGGTAACACAAAACCATTTAGTCAGCGGCTATCAATTCATAATCGATTTTCACTGTGTTCGGCCTTCAGCGATGATTTTTCGATTGTCGGCGACTATCGTAACAACACTTATAAAAAGGCTCTTACTAATGGTAAGCGGGGTAGTGTTATGCTGTTGCAGTTTTATTTCAGTTTATGAAAGAGGAAAATCAGACCGACACGCTAAATGGAACCTGTTTTCCATTGAAAGAAATCGTTATTGAATGAACTCAACATTTCTTCATAATATCGATAAATTCTCAAGTGTTTTACATAATTATATATTCCATATATCGGAATTAAGTATGTATACTTAGTGATATGCATATTTCAATTATGACATCACATTGTTTCACAGATTTTATCCCAGCAAAGATTTTCATGACCTGCCTTAATATACCCATGAGGGAAAGACAGAGGGGGAAAGGGAGACGGGGGTAGGAGGGGAACAAGAAGGGGGAAGTGGATCCCTCCCTCATTTCCACCATCAACCCCTTAGATATAAATAAAAATTATCTCTTCTGTACCTACACAAGTTTTAAAAAGACTAATGTCTAAACTGGAAAAGAAGTATTATACAAGTTGATGTTAAACTGTGGTGATGATTGAAATTTTAAAGAAATAAGAACAACAAAAAAATGAATGCAACAATATATAATTGAAAAGATAAAAACTAAGAATGGTTTTAAAAATTAGCATTATTTTTCTGAAATGGACTATTTAAAAAAAAGGAAAGAATATTAACTTTTTTAGGTTTAAAGTGACTAGTCTAACACAGAATGATGGAGAATAAACTACGGCTATAGGTGCTGTATGATGAGATGAGGTATCTAGATCTCATCAGGGATGTACAAGCATAAATTTACCCCGGCCAGGTTCTATATATAATTAAAATCTCAAAGCCAATGGGATGTATTGAAAACACAAATCTGTGTAAACTCCTGTGCGACATTCGTAACGTAGATAAAGGACTGATTTCCTTTGTAGTCTGAATGACATATTTGTGTTTTCACAGTCATATCTGGTAGCAGATTTCCTGCTATAAAAGTGTGTGAGGAAATGCTGTAAAATGGCTGTCAATTTTTAATGGCTGGAGAGATTTTGTTTGATCAATCATGGGAACTTGAAGTTGTCATATCATGTAATTTATTTCCTTGCTGTAGTTCACTTTTTGTTCATTGTTGAAAGATTTTGAATTCTTGGATATATACATTACTTCAAAAACAATAAAAAAAATACTTCCCACCCCCACCCCCCCACCCCCCTTCTACCCAAAAAGATGACTGCTTTTTCAATAGGCCTTTGTGTGATGGAAAAAAGAAGCAACATATTTACTTCCTGCTTTAGACAGGGGTGTGGTTACCGGTATTCACTTTATGTGTTAAGTGTATTCTAAATACATAGATGGTGAAACTCTGCACTCTACTTGAACTAGTAGAATGCACTCACATGTACTGAGGCATTAGAATCACTGCTAGAAATAGATACTAAAATACTCTTCAGCGCCTAAATGTACAAAGTTTTCAAATGTGCTGTTAAAATTGATGTATTTGTTTATTTATTTATCTCAAGTTTATTTTCTATTGATTTACAGAAGATCGACAGACCTACTTAGTGTTACACTTGTAAGGGTCGTCTAATGTATATAAACATTACACAATATACAATATAAAAAGTATATAATATACAATATAAAAAGTATATAATATACAATATAAACAGTATATGATATACAATATAAACAGTACACAATATACAATATAAACATTACATAATATACAATATAAACAGTATATATACAATATAAACAGTACACAATATACAATATAAACAGTACATAATATACAATATAAACAGTACACAATATACACAGTATATAATACACAATATAAACAGTACACAATATACAATATAAAACAGTACATAATATACAATATAAACAGTATATATACAATATAAACCGTACACAATATACACAGTATATAATACACAATATAAACAGTACACAATATACAATATAAACAGTACACAATATACAATATAAACAGTACATAATATACAATATAAACAGTACACAATATACAGTATAAACAGTATATAATATACAATATAAACAGTACACAATATACAATATAAACAGTACACAATATACAATATAAACAGTACACAATATACAGTATAAACAGTACACAATATACAATATAAACAGTACACAATATACAATATAAACAGTACACAATATACAATATAAACAGTACACAATATACAATATAAACAGTACATAATACACAATATAAACAGTACACAATATACAATATAAACAGTACATAATACACAATATAAACAGTACACAATATACAGTATAAACAGTATATAATATACAATATAAACAGTACACAATATACAATATAAACAGTACACAATATACAATATAAACAGTACACAATATACAATATAAACAGTACATAATACACAATATAAACAGTACACAATATACAATATAAACAGTACATAATACACAATATAAACAGTACACAATATACAATATAAACAGTATATAATACACAATATAAACAGTATATAATATACAATATAAACAGTACACAATATACAATATAAACAGTATATAATATACAATATAAACAGTATATAATATACAATATAAACAGTATATAATACACAATATAAACAGTATATAATACACAATATAAACAGTACACAATATACAATATAAACAGTATATAATATACAATATAAACAGTATATAATATACAATATAAACAGTATATAATACACAATATAAACAGTACACAATATACAATATAAACAGTATATAATATACAATATAAACAGTACATAATATACAATATAAACAGTACACAATATACAATATAAACCGTACATAATATACAATATAAACAGTACACAATATACAATATAAACAGTACACAATATACAATATAAACAGTACACAATATACAATATAAACAGTACACAATATACAATATAAACAGTATATAATATACAATATAAACAGTACACAATATACAATATAAACAGTACACAATATACAATATAAACAGTACACAATATACAGTATAAACAGTACATAATATACAATATAAACAGTACACAATATACAATATAAACAATATATATACAATATAAACAGTACATAATATACAATATAAACAGTATATATACAATATAAACAGTACACAATATACAGTATAAACAGTACATAATATACAATATAAACAGTACACAATATACAATATAAACAGTACATAATATACAGTATAAACAGTACACAATATACAATATAAACAGTACACAATATACAATATAAACAGTACACAATATACAATATAAACAGTACACAATATACAATATAAACAGTACACAATACACAATATAAACAGTACATAATATACAATATAAACAGTATATAATATACAATATAAACAGTACACAATACACAATATAAACAGTATATAATATACAATATAAACAGTATATATACAATATAAACAGTACACAATATAAACAGTACACAATATACAATATAAACAGTATATAATATACAATATAAACAGTACACAATATACAGTATAAACAGTACACAATATACAATATAAACAGTATATATTCAATATAAACAGTACATTATATACAATATAAATAGTATATATACAATATAAACAGTACACAATATACAATATAAGCAGTACACAATATACAATATAAACAGTACACAATATACAATGTAAACAGTACATAATACACAATATAAACAGTACATAATATACAGTATAAACAGTACACAATATACAATATAAACAGTACATAATATACAATATAAACAGTACACAATATACAATATAAACAGTACACAATATACAATATAAACAGTATATAATATACAATATAAACAGTACATAATATACAATATAAACAGTACACAATATAAACAGTACACAATATACAATATAAACAGTATATAATATACAATATAAACAGTACACAATATACAGTATAAACAGTACACAATATACAATATAAACAGTATATATTCAATATAAACAGTACATTATATACAATATAAATAGTATATATACAATATAAACAGTACACAATATACAATATAAGCAGTACACAATATACAATATAAACAGTACACAATATACAATGTAAACAGTACATAATACACAATATAAACAGTACATAATATACAGTATAAACAGTACACAATATACAATATAAACAGTACATAATATACAATATAAACAGTACACAATATACAATATAAACAGTACATAATATACAATATAAACAGTATATAATATACAATATAAACAGTACACAATATACAATATAAACAGTACACAATATACAGTATAAACAGTACACAATATACAATATAAACAGTACATAATATACAATATAAACAGTACATAATATACAATATAAACAGTACACAATATACAATATAAACAGTACACAATATACAATATAAACAGTACACAATATACAATATAAACACTATACAATATAAACAGTACATAATATACAATATAAACAGTACACAATATACAATATAAACAGTACACAATATACAGTATAAACAGTACATAATACACAATATAAACAGTACACAATATGCAATATAAACAGTACACAATATACAATATAAACAGTACATAATATACAATATAAACAGTACACAATATACAATATAAACAGTACATAATACACAATATAAACAGTACATAATATACAATATAAACAGTACACAATATACAATATAAACAGTACATAATACACAATATAAACAGTACATAATATACAATATAAACAGTACCCAATATACAATATAAACCGTACATAATATACATTATAAACAGTACACAATATACAATATAAACAGTATATAATATACATGTACGATATAATCTCACATCAAAATGAAACAGAGGCAGTATGTAATATACAATATAAACAGTTATACAATATACAGTATAAACAGTACACAATATACAATATAAACCGTACATAATATACAATATAAACAGTGCATAATATACAATATAAACAGTATATAATATACAATATAAACAGTTATACAATATACAGTATAAACAGTACACAATATACAATATAAACAGTATATATACAATATAAACAGTACATAATATACAATATAAACAGTACATAATATACAATATAAACAGTACATAATATACAATATAAACAGTATATAATATACAATATAAACAGTACACAATATACAATATAAACAGTACACAATATACAATATAAACAGTATATAATATACAATATAAACAGTATATATACAATATAAACAGTACACAATATACAATATAAACAGTACACAATATACAATATAAACAGTACACAATATACAATATAAAAAGTACATAATATACAATATAAACAGTACACAATATACAATATAAACAGTACACAATATACAATATAAACAGTACATAATATACAATATAAACAGTACACAATATACAATATAAACAGTACACAATATACAATATAAACAGTACATAATATACAATATAAACAGTACATAATATACAATATAAACAGTACACAATATACAATATAAACAGTACACAATATACAATATAAACAGTACACAATATACAGTATAAACAGTACACAATATACAATATAAACCGTACACAATATACAATATAAACAGTACACAATATACAATATAAACCGTATATAATATACAATATAAACAGTACACAATATACAATATAAACAGTACATAATATACAATATAAACAGTACACAATATACAATATAAACAGTACACAATATACAATATAAACAGTACACAATATACAATATAAACAGTACACAATATACAATATAAACAGTACATAATATACAATATAAACAGTACACAATATACAATATAAACAGTACATAATATACAATATAAACAGTACACAATATACAATATAAACAGTACACAATATACAATATAAACAGTACACAATATACAGTATAAACAGTACACAATATACAATATAAACAGTACATAATATACATGTACGATATAATCTCACATCAAAATGAAACAGAGGCAGTCCATATTTAAATCATGATCGCAGAATATTTTAAACACACCTGCTATAAACAATGAAATTCTCAGTATTTCTATCAAAAATGGTCAAAGTTGGTGAGAGTAGTTTTACATTCAATGACAAATTGTTCCTTATGATACAATATACACATAACAATCATCTTGACTGTCAGCAGTTTTGTTTTTGTGGTAGTCAGACAGCTAGGTTCGATGGCTGGCGGCTAGAGAGCTCAGTTGGTAGAGCACCTGGACAGAGATTCTAATGGTCATGGGTTTGAATCTTGTTCTAGCTGGTCCAATGCAGTTAAGTTCCCCTTCTCTGTGGGAACTGACAGGTGAGAGGCCCACCATGGGGTAACTGTCCTGTGGGAACTGACAGGTGAGAGGCCCACCATGGGATAACTGTCCTGTGAGAACTGACAAGTGAGAGGCCCACCATGGGGTAACTGTCGTGGACTGTGGGTCTTCTAAGACATTAAAGGAGGGAGGATGGTGTCAGTCCGTGACATTTGACCGCTGGTAGCAAAACATCTGAGAAGAGATTCACAAGGCCAGACTAGAATCCAAGCTCCCTGAATCTGTAGTCAGGTGCTCAACTAACTGGCCTATCTAGCCAACAGCGATCAAACCCATCTGACCGCCACATTCCTCTCTCCTTAAATGCCTTTGCACCATAAAGACATCAACCCAGGATCTTTAAATATTCCCTGCAGGCATTTTCACCCATCATTTCTAGGGGCTGAATGGTCTTCGGCACCAAACAAGCTTAAAGGGGAAATGCAACAAAGCAAACAAGGATTCAAACTTGGGACCCCTAGATTTCTTGTCAGTCGGGTGCTAGAGTACCAACTGAGCTTTTATATACACATTTTACATTGGCTTGTACTATAGTATATATGTTCCCATCAATGTGACGATGACAGTTTAAATCACCAGAAACCACTCAAGCAGCTGAACTTTGTCCTTTGATTATATATAATATTCCATTTCAATGATTTATCACTTAGTATTGGAGTAATAAGGAAATTGGTTTACAGATAATTAAAGTTCTCTCCTATTTAAGCACCAGAGTTTAAAAATGCATGACCACTAAAAAAAAGGAAATAAATAGCAGGCATAATTCAGAATTATGTTGGTATGATTGTTAGTATTCTAGTAACTTCCAGTTATTTATAAATTCCAACTCATTTCTTTGATAGTGCCTGACAGTGTTTTGATAATGGTATTGTATGGGGATATACTTAAAATGTAATGGATGTGCACTAAATGCACTTGTGTGTTCTATGTTGTTACTGACTTAATTTATAATAATTTTTACTAGGCAGCACGAATTAACCCAAATGAATAGCATGCTGAGACGACTGAGGTCACATCTCGACACAGCGGTGGACAAAGTGTGGTCGACAGAAAGCAAAGATGATGGAGAGAAACCCTTAAAGTTTGATTACAGTCGACCGGAGTTCCTAAAACTGAATGCAGAGAAAATGAAGGTGTCCCAGGATTTCATGACACGCCCCATCGTAACATCCAATGAACCAATGACTCTGCCCTTCAACGCAGGATACGCAGAGTACTGTACATTTACCCTCTCTTTTTTGGGGGAAGGATCTAAACAATTTTGTTTTCGTATTATGAACTTAAGAAATGACTCTAATATTTTTTTCAGATGGTCGAAGTATCACCTGAAAAATCAGTCTTGAAATTGCCCCTGTGGCATGTTTTTGTCTAATTTTTAAGTTGATATCCTTTTAAGCATCTGAAAATTTATCAGTGCGATTTCTTAAATTTTTTTAATTTCCTAAACTGAGTTTTAAAACTAATAGTACTTATCTAAATGAACCTGTGATATTGTGGGGGTTGAATTGCTGATGGACAGATTGTACTAGCTCAGCTGGTAAAGCACGGGGCACCTGACTGGAGATTGTACTAGCTCAGCTGGTAAAGCACGGGGCACCTGACTGGAGATTGTACTAGCTCAGCTGGTAAAGCACGGGGCACCTGACTGGAGATTCAGGGGGCCCTGGGTTGGAATCCCTGTCTGTTCTGTTACATCGTTGGAAACCCACAGTTAATTACACTTTGTTCCTCTCTCCATCACCTGTGGGTCCATTCATTCCTACTTGCTCGTTCTCATGAATAATTGATGAGGCAATTTGATTGGACGCTCATAGCTAATACACTCTGAGCGAATTTGTCCAATCAACAAGACACTTAATTTCAGTCCAATTTTGGTATACAATTGTTGTAATAGCAAAGTTAAGTTAATACTACCTTTAAAAATTTAAAAACAGAAGCGTTCTGTTACTATAACGATTACTGTGATTGGACGATATCTTTAAATATTTATACATGAAAACAAGCGAATGGGAATGAGTGGACCCACCGGTGATGGAGAGAGGAACGAAGCGTAATCAACTGTGGGTTTCTAACGATGGGCCTGTTACATTTTCTTTCTTCCTAATTAGTCCCCTACCGACAAAGTCGATGGGACTTTAGGTTTGCGTTCCGTCCGTCTGTCCATCAGTCCAGTTTTCGGCACTTTTTTTCTCTGTAATTCTTGCATATATTTATTTTATATTTGGTATGTGGCTTTTCCATAACAAGTTACAGATCAAGTTTGAATTTCGTCTCAGTCTGATGATTTTTCACTTAGTTATGGCCCTTGAACTTAGAAAAATAGCATGAATTTCTCGGTCCGTTGATTTTTCACTTAGTTATGGCCCTTGGACTTAGAAAAAGAGCATGCAGAATCAGTTTTCCAGACTTTTTTTGGTTGTGCTTGCAGATATTCATTTGCTATTAGGTACATTGGTTTGCCATAACAAGTTACAGATCAAGTTTGAATTTCATCTTGGTCTGTTGATTTTCCATTAAGTTATGGCCCTTGAACGTGGAAAAATAGCATGAATCGTTAGTTTACATCCAAGTTTCTTATCTCTGTAGATAAGAATTAAGAATACTACACTCATTAAAACTTCTAGCATAGTAATAGTACTACAATATAGCAAAATTATTCATGATCATCTACATGTCACAGTTTATTGACTCGGTTAAAGACCTAAACCTATATAATTACAAATTTGTATTTTTCCTTGGTTTAAATTAGTCTCTACTTGAATATATAGTCGTACTAGTTGATTTCCAACCATTCCTATCCTGGTTCCCCAATTTTCCCTTTTACCATAACCTACATCGAACTTTAAATATTGTTGTGGTACAGTGATTTTTGCAACCGGTAGGGGACTATGTATTGCCATGCAATACTCTCAGAATGCTTGTTTCAAGTACAATATCCTACAATGACACTACAAATTTGAAAACAATGGTCTGAACAACAACTTGATGTCATAACTTACGTGTTATAGTCCACGCAGGCATCATAAAAGTTTTTCAACCGATTGCAATCACCGTGAATCTGACAAAACATTGAATTATAGGTTTGATCTTGATTTTAATGAAATTCAAACGCTAATGTTTTGTTTTCATAGTCTATTCAGCACTGCCCATCCTAATACATTGGTACTTTTCTTGAAGAAAATGTACATGCATGTATATATACAGTATTTTCTTTTCTTTTGATTTGCTTGTCGCAGATGAGTGAACCATTGTATGATCGCTCAGTATTAACTCACCACATGTAAATTTCAGTGGTTTCTTGCTGCAAGTAATTTAAAACTTTAAACCTAGCTGGGAAGAACAGTAATGATATTGATGTGGTTGCTATGATAAACAATAAGCAGCTGCATGGTTGCTTCTGATTGATGTGTCTGTTTTAAACTCTAATGACATTTATCCTACCACAAGTCCACTTTGACCCTATAATTATAAGTCATGGACTGACAGACAAATGACATGATTCTTGGACAAGTACCATTTGACAAAGTCCAACGTAAATGTGGGGTTATCGTATATCTGTTACACAAATGTCTTCACTAAGTATGGTTAATTCCAT